>NC_052502.1:17355176-17447681 GCF_016617805.1 Bactrocera tryoni
CGAAGCTGCAAAGACTCGCCTGCGTCTACGCTTTAGGACAATCTGCACTTGCCCTACCGCAGCACTTGAAGTCATGCTGAAGCTCACACCGCCGCATCTAGTGATCAAACAGGCAGCGAAACATACCATGCTCATGGCAGCAGAGGGAAGACAATATCGTCTCAACAAATAAAGACCTTAGGGGAAGGCACTGCACTATCCCTTCTTCCAAAGGACGGTGTTACGAAGAGGCTAAACTTTACAAAGAAGTTTAAAGTTACTCTCCAGTGGTACAATGACGCCTCGAAAACACCAAAAGGTATTGAAGCAGGCGCTGCGGTACCGCATACCAAAACTCTCCATACCAATGAGACGTTTTCCGAGCAACTTCTAAGCAGAAGTCTTTGCCATGAGTCAGTGTGCAGAAATCAATCTCCAGGGCAACTATCGAAACCAGCATATCACTCAGGATGGTCAGCACTAAAAGCGAACTCAGTTTATGAGATCAAATCGCTATAAGTGGAGGAGTGAAAAAGCAGGTTCAAGGCCTTGGTATCCATCTATGTTGACAGGCATCACATCACCTCAGTCGCATTCAGCAAACTCATGGAATTAATTAGAGAGCTGGACCTCACATACATAAATATTTTGTTATCTATAAAAATATGAATCATTCACTTGAAGTCAGCCAGTTCAGACAACATAAAAGTTGGAATGTATCGTTTCTTTAAATACGGATCTAAAAGTAGTTTCTGTAAAAGAAATCTGAATAAGGAAAATGAATGGACAAAATATGACTAACGAAAAGGAAGTAAAAAAAATGTGTGTCCAAGCCCGCAAAAGGAATTCTAGAGTTTTCGAATAGTACTCAGTGCTTTTTAAGTTAAATATATTATCAACAGAGTTGCCGTCATCAAAAATATAATAAATAAAAAATCTAGAAATAATTCAAAGCACTGTAATTACAACTAGTTTCGGATAGAGTTGCCACTTATCAAAACAAAGCAAGCATGGATAAAGTATTAAATAGTATGTTCCATGCATAATACTTTAATGTAAAAAAGTATGCTGCGTATTCTAATTTTATGGTCTTTGAAACAGAGTTGCCACCTAACGAACAAAATAAAATAAAACTGAGGAAAAGATTATAAAATTAATGTCAATATATTATACTTTAAATAGTATGCTATAGATTCTAATTTTACGGTTTTTGGAACAGAGTTGCCACCTATCGAACAAAGTAAAACTGAGAAAAATGTATAAAATTAATGTCAATATATGTATAATACTTTAAATAAAATATTATAGATTATAATTTTATAGTTTTTGTAACAGAGTTGCCACCTATCGAACAAAATAAAACCAAAAAACTGAGAAAAAAATTGAAAAATTAATGCTAAAAATTAAAACTTTAAGGTAGACTTTAATTTGAGTATACTTTAAAACAGAGTTGCCACCTAACGTGTTTTTTTTTCAAATAAAATAAGTACAAAAACTTCGTTGCAAAGAGTGCCAAGCATACTTAACTCGACAATATTTGTGTTTTATTGCGTGGCATAATTTTTTTGTTCATATTTTTTTATTATTTTACAACCACAAAACAAGCCTGCAATTCTTGTTTACAGTCTTTCACGCTTTGTAAAACTTCTGAGAAAGCAAAATGTGTGCCTTAAAGCATTCTAAGAACAAAAAGGGTAGTTTTCAAAGTATTTGGGACATATGTAACTCAAAGCATATGCGTACATTTATATTTATATACATATCGACAACCACTATAGTTCAATATACAAACAATTGTGAGGAACTAAAAGAATAAAGACGTATAAAGAACAATACAAGGAATATAGTATATGTATATATGTATGTGTGCTTGTATATAGTTGAGTTAGAAAAGAAAAAGGGTTGTCATTGTCTCCAGCAACACACTTGTCACATCTTCACTTGTGCACACTGAACGCTATAGTGTTGTTGTTTTATAGTAATATATGCCACAAGTGGTCTACAACAACTTTATACAAACATATAAATGTATGTGTATAAATGGACTTGTGAAAATATTTTCTTTAATTCTTTTCATATTCAGAACAGGTACGCTTCTGTGAGCTCAACGTTTGAATACAAATGCAATAACTCCCACACACACACACACACACACACACACACATCATATACTCATTTGTATGTGTCGATGCGCACAAATTTGATCATGATCTCTTATTATAGATCATTTTGTTTTTATTGTCATTTCCTGCGCACTCCCTTAATTTTGTCATTTGTGTTGTTGTAATGGCAGCAGAAGCAATGAAGATTTGAATTTAAAATTTTGTCTGCTTATTTTTTGTGTGGGTGTGTTTGTTCTTTGAAAGCTATCGCTGCGCGTGCAAGATTTCCGGTAGCCAAACGATCTTCTATAGTCTTCGTGTGTTGTTCTTGTTGTCCACTGTGGTTCCTTAGTGGTATTTATGTGTGTTTTAGTGGGAATAAAAGACAAAGACATGTAAATGCCTTGCTTTTATTTTTTATTGTGCTCATAACACTAAATAATGATGTGTGAAAATGAAAAACAAGTGCGCGTCGAAATAAATAATGTGGTTGTAAATGTGTGGGTGAATTGAAAGGAAATTAAAAATTCAACATGAGTAATGTTAATTACATATATATTTTTTTAATTCTATTTAAGGAAAAGAAGCATTGTTCGCTTAAGTTTTAAATAATAAAATCTTTGCCAAAATTTATTAAATGTTTTGGTTAGAAATTTTCGAACATTCAAAATTAAGTTATTATATGAAAAATATTTTATTTGAAAAGATATCACGAAATTTGGCATCGATTCTTTTCTATGACAATATCGACAAAATCAGTTTTGTGATTTGAAATTATCTTTATTTGTGAGGGGTATTTTAATTACGGTGAGACTGAATTTAACGTTTTCTCTTTATTTAGTTTTAATTTAAAATATTTTAACTTTCAAACTTAGCAAATATGGCAACTCCACATTGACTAATCATTCCGGAAATATTTAATTTTTTTGATTTAAAATATTTTAATTTTTGTTAATCAATAAGGTTGGCAACCCTGCACTATTTTAACATTGACTAATAGTTCCATAAATATTGGCAAATTTTCAATTTAAACTTTCAAACTTGAAAAAATATGGCAGCTCTGCTTTTTAACCTTAACTTATAACTGTTAACTATTAACTCTAAACATTTATCAAATTTTTAATTTAAAATATTTTATTTTTCAAAATTGAAAAAATATGGCAACTCTGCACTAAAACATTGACTGATCATTCTGTAAATTTGTATTACTGTAAACATTTAAATATTTTTTTTATTTTATATATAATATTTTAATTTTTTAATTAATATTTTAATTTTGGTAAAACAATAAGGGTGCCAACCTGACACTAATTTAACCTTAAGTAATAGCTCTGTAAGTATTTGGCAAATTTTCAAACAAAACATTTATTAAAAAAAATAAGATGGCAACTTTACACAAAACTATTTACATTAAATTTTCAAAATATTTTTAATACGCTTTCCTATACTACTGTTACTAAATCTTTTGTGGTCTGCTAACATTTAACTACATTTTACTTCTTTCTCGAAATGTTTTTTTAATAGCCTTCCCGTAGTTACTCACTCAAAATAATTTTCACAATATATTCCGGTTGTAGCAGTTTTTGGGAAATCATTGTGTAAATATGCTAGATATACCTATGTATATACATGTAATATACATGTAATATACATATTCATATGTATAGTATACACTAAAATATGTTTTTATATTCATATACCTTTTCAGTTAGACAAAGAGTTATTGTTCAACTAAGTGATAATTAAACAGCTGAAGAAAGTTGCTGTGGAAAATTTTTACGAACATTTTTTGGCGACATCAAAAATTTAGGTGATTTTTAGTAGCGAAATTGCGCAAAGTACATATTTTAATACAGCTATAACTAGACATTACTTTTGGAATGCATTTAATGAAATTTTGAAATTATGAAATGAGATTTACATATATTGACGAAATATATTTAAAAACTTTCTTAATTTTATACCATTTTTTATATTTCTATTACTAATATCAGACAGGGAAAATCCAACAGAAGTCGAATGCGAAATTTTAGATCGATATCTCAAAAACTGAGAAACTAGTCCGCGTACATACAGACCCAGTTCTTCTTCTTAATGGGCGTAGACAACGCTTACGCGATTATAGCCGAGTTAACAACAGCGCGCCAGTCGGTTCTTCTTTTCGATACGTGGCGCCAATTGGATATTCCAAGCGAAGCCAGGTCCTTCTCCACTTGGGCCTTCCAACGGAGTGGAGGTCTTCCTCTTCCTCTGCTTCCCCCGGCGGGTACTACGTCGAATACTTTCAGAGCTGGAGTGTTTGCGTCCATCCGGACAACATGACCTAGCCAGCGTAGCCGCTGTCTTTTAATTCGCTGAACTATGTCGATGTCGTCATATATCTCGTACAGCTCATCGTTCCATCGAATGCGATATTCGCCGTGGCTAACGCGCAAAGGACCATAAATCTTTAGCAGAACTTTTCTCTCGAAAACTCGCAACGTCGACTCATCCGTTGTTGACATCGCCCAAGCCTCTGCACCATATAGTAGGACGGGAATTATGAGTGACTTATAGAGTTTGGGTTTTGTTTGTCGAGAGAGGACTTTGCTTCTCAATTGCCAGTTCAATCGTTCCAGTTCAGGGTAAAAAAAACTTGCGAGTAGATAAAACTCAAAAACCTAAGAAAATTGTAATTAAATTCGAAAAAAAATATTAAAAATGTGAAAGAAATTGAGAGGCCTGCTTTAGAGGCTTCAATAAATCGATTTTTTGAGGATTTTTTTGCGAGAGATTAATTAAAGCGAAATTTCTAGGGTTTATAGTTATATATTTAAGCATCATCCGAAAATTTTTTGGATACGAAATGTTTGATATTCTGCCTTTGGGAAGCAATTGGGACATCTCTTGCGAGTATGAAACGTATGTTCTCGCTCGGTTCGTTCCGATAAAGCTGAATTTTTTCAAAAAGAGTACCGTAAACAGGTCTTTTAAGACATGCTTGATCGTACGAATTCCGATCCCACATTCATGGAGAGCTTATAACTGCTGACGAAAACATGGGTTTATGAGTTTGACATGCAAAGAAGTCAACTATCATCGGAATGGAACCCGTTTTCAGTCGATCGAGGTGTTTTATTTCCTCTTCGCTGAAGGAGCTGAAGGTCATCACAAAAATTGCCTATGAAAAGTGTTATGTTAATGTGCATTACATCTGGTGGGGATTACTTTCAAGCCGACAAAATAAATAATGATGAATAATTAAATATCACAGTTTCGTGTGCTCTACGAGCAGAGGGAATCAAGCGTCCACATTTCTTCAAAAATGAAACCGGACATAATGTTACAGTCAATGAGAAACACAGTAGAAACATTAATAATTACTTTACCAAGCCTGGATTTAAGAATGTTGATGTCGACGTTCTATGGTTCCAACAAAATGACGCTACATCTATGCAGCCACAGTCAAAGAGACCACCCATTTATGGAAGGAAAAACATAATGGTAAAACCTTATGTTTATAATAAAGCTTAAAAAGGCATGTCCAAAAAACCCTTTAATACCCTAAATTTATAAATTAATATGTCGGAAGCGCTCTAAAACAATTTTCTCCAACGTTTCAGAAACCACAAATCTGTAGTATAATTAAATTAAGATCAGTAGTCAGTAAGGAATTGAAGATCCTTGATATCTTTGGAAGTTCAACTTAATTACATTAGACGCTTCTTTCATTTCTTCCCCATTTTCTCAAGCCACAAGTTGCATTAGTAATTAAATTATAGGCACAGCAAACATATTAAGGCAAACAGCGTGTAATGCCACGCAATGAAATTGAAAGAAAGAAGCCCGAAAAGGAATTCTATAGAAACAGGATGTGAGATATTTGAGGAACATTTACATGCGAAGTGCGTCGACAACGCACTACTTTTATTTGTTAACGCGAGTGCTCGTAATCGTGTGCAGATTGAATTACAATAACAGTAAATGTAAATTTCGTAGAAATTTCAACGAAAGCGAGGTTGAGTCATTAGTTTCGACCAATGGGGTACTGCTACCAAATGCCATTAAGAACGTGGCCATCATTAAATAAAACCAATAGTTGGAACAAACACGCGCTTTGTGTGTGAAAAATACAAACGAATAACAACAAAAGCAACAACAGTAAGGTATTTTGTTGCTAATAGAGGGCGCGAAGACTAGCAAACGCATGGAATTGCGAGCAAAGAATGAAAAAAGTTGTAATTAAGACTGCTTCCAAGAGCAGTCTAACGAAATTATTCGAAGGAATTAAGCAATAGAAGCAGCTAAATGTGGGTAAAAGTGAGAAAAAATAACACAAAAATTGCATGAGACATGAAAATACGCAAATTTATCGATAATTAGAGGCATTATTGGCAAATTTATCGATAATTAGAGGCATTAGAGGCAGCGCGCAATGGGACGTCTTAATTATCAGTCAATCAAAGGCTTTAATTCGCTGATGTGCAGGCAAATTAAACGAGTGCATTTGCAGTGTTGCAATGAAATATTTAGCAACAATGTTGCACAATACTGCCGCTTTGCTGAGATAAACAAATGTGAAGCGTTGAACACTTGAAGCTTCTTCTCACTTAGTAAAATGTGCGTTGGCAGCGGTGTGTGCGCACTTGTGGCAGCAACGAGTCAATACGAAAATTCACATAACAACAATATACAACATTTTGCATACGAAATTGTTTTTGTACTACATTTTCTTTAATTTTTTCAACAAACGCGCCAACTTCAAACCAAAAGCTGTGAGAATTCGCGCATTCCGCTTAATCTGTTGATTTCTTCAATGCGTTTGCTGCAAGCAAAGCAATTGCTTGGCTGCCTAACTGCCTTGCCGCGCTGTCTAATTGAGCGGCGGTGTGTGGGGAGGTGCTGTTTGACTCGCGCGCCGTTTTGCATGCAATTAAAAGATTCAGCAAATAAAAATATCTCACAAACACACGCGCAATTTTGTTGCTGTTGTTGTTGTTGGCTCTGGTGCTGGTGCTGGCTCTGTGCGAATGACGGCGGGAAGGCCGTCGTCTTCAAGTGCGCAACAGAAAATTGCTTAAACAAATTTGCCAAAGAGGTGGTCATAAAGTGTCGGTACGTATGTATGTATGTGTGTTTGTGATGGCGTGCGCTCTGCTTGTTGCGTGAAGTTGCGTAATTTCTATGCAAATACGTACGGTTATTTATTATGATTTGCGCAAATGAGAATTAGTTGATTGCGTGGTGGCTAAATAAAAATGTTATGAGCAAAATGGGTATGAGCTTCTTGAGTGCGGTGACACTTCTGAAGTAGGTAGGGAGAATTTGGGTTTATTTTGAGGTTAGAATGGTGCTCAAGTGCAGATCAATGGCAAAAATAGTTGTAGTTGAAACTGAAAAAATAGATAAAAAATTAAGTATTTTCAAAAACTGAAAATTTAAGCAAAGAAATTAGGAAATTAAACACCTTCTGGCAACATAAAAACGTCAGGCAACATTGTTTTCCACATTTTATATAGCCTTTGAGAAACCTATAATTTTTAGGCGAAGCTCTAAAATCCAGCTTCAGATCCAGTACAATATAGCAGTCAGTTGAAGAAAATGGCATTATATTGAAAGAGAGTGGGATTCTTTCTTAAGGAAGATATTAGGGAACAAAATTAGTTCAAATCGATCAATTTTTCCATAAAAGTAAAGCTGGAGGGTCGATTCATATCAAATTTCAATCAGATACATAGGTCTAAACCTGAGCTATTCAATTTGGATTCCAAATACAAATATATAGATGGTATTGACAAGATAAAGTTATGTGTCTGTGAGTATTTTTTAGCAAAGGAACTCTTAGCGCTTTTTTAATTATATTTTAAATTTTACTTTTGTTTATCGATTATTATTTCCGATATCGATAATTATCCCGACACTGTCGATGACATTTTTAATTCGATTATAGACAATTATCGATAACTTCTCAAAATTATTCTTTATTATTATTCGATTTATCGAAAGTATTGGCCAGCAAGTAAATTTGTTAAACTTTTTAAATTGCCATTATTTTATATTTCTAACCGTTTAGCAAACACCGAAAAGAGTAGCTGAGACAGTGAGTACCATAAGCTATACAATCAGAGCTGCATACAACTATATAATTAGTTGTTTTTTTTATATTCAGGGACGTGAGAAGAAATATTAAGTAAAGCTTACAGGGCTACTTGCTTCGAAATCGATATTATTTTCATTCTCGCCAATAATAACTATTAATGATATAAATTGGAATTCAAAATGAGAGATTATTATTAATTTTATATAATTATCGATATATTTTATGGAAGTTTATCGATAATTCTATGCCAAAAATTAATTGCAATAGAAAATCGAAAGAAAATCTATACTTTTAACACACACTGGTTATCGATAAATATATTTCAAGTATATCGATAACATTGCAACAAATAATCGATTATCCACTATATGTCTATCGGAAACTTATGATGAACATATTTATATGCCATATTAATTGAGGTACAAATTTGAAAGCGATTCCAATAAAGAACATGAAAATCGACAATTTTTTGTAAAATAATCGGTGTTGCGAGACACATTTATCGATAATTTCATCATTTTAATCGCCATTAAATAGTAATTGGAATTGAAACGTGAAAAAATATTAATAATTTTATATAAAATTATCGATATATTGGCGGAAATTTGTCTTCAACTTTATACCCACAATTAATTGCGAAGGAAATTCGAAAGGAATTCAGTACATTTAACACACACTGGTTATCGATAAATGTATCTATGCTTTTGCGTCAAATAATCGATAATTCGCTATGTGTCTATCGATAACTTTTTTATATTCCATTTGAGTGCTAGCATCAGTTTTAAAGCAATTATAACATAAAACTTAAAAATCGACAATTTTATGCAAAATAATCGATAATTCGGGAAACATTTATTGATAATTCTATACCCAATATTAATTGGAATTAAAACGCGAAAGTATTTTAATAATATTGTACGAAATTATCGACCGTCATGTATGAAAATTTATCGATTTTATGTCCAAAATTAATTGCAATACAAGTTCGAAAAAAAAATTTTTAGCACACACTGGTTATCGATACATTTATGTCAAATATATCGATACCTTTTTATAAACTTATTTGTATGACATATTAATTGTAGCAGTAATTTGAGCGACGCCAATACCGAACTTGAATTGTTTTGCATAAACACGAACTGTGTATTTTTTTTTATTTGTGCCATGCGCTTTCGTATGTGGCTGCAACTTCTCTAACTTTTGGTCAAAATTTGAGAAAAATATGTATGTTTATATACATACATATATTCATGTATTTGGCTTAAATTACACTATCGTCATAACGAAATATCCGTTGGCCGCTGCTGCAGAATTGCTGCTGGCCCTGAAATATTTCACACAATCATTAACCGGCAAAGTTGTTCAAACAACTATTCGCTTTTGTTGTTGCAAATTTAAATATTATTTTTGGTAGCAAATAACTTTACTAAACTTTCAGAGAGTTTTTAGACAAATTACTCAAATAGTGAAATAATAAATGGATTTGTAGGAGCATTATTTAATAAATATTTTGCCAAAATTTAAGTAAAAAAAAATATTTTACAAATTTTTGGCTGGAAAGATAATAAAGTGTGAATGTGTGTATGCATTTGTATATTTGTATTTGTTTTACTGACTTTATTGACTACAAAAAATTTAATTTTTCATTAGTTTCAATTAGTCATTGAGTGTTGCTACTAACTTAGAGGCATTAAATAAGCAGTTATGTATGTATGTATATGTTTGTATATGTAGTATATATATACATATACCATACACAAAAAATACTTCAAATAAATTTTTACGATTATTATAATGCCATTTGCACGCAAGCACTTAACCAACTCGGCTGCTGGTTTACTCCGCCGTAAGAGAGCTCCAGCATGTTGTTTGCCGCTTTGGCCAGCAATTGCTGAATTTGTGGGCGTTTGCTACCACAATAAAATGCGAAACTGCGATTAATTGCAGCGGCAACGTTATAAATTGGCGTATATTTATCGGCAATACTATGAGGCGCTGCTTTTGCGGCTACCAAACCCAATGAAATGCGTTAAAGGCGAAGAAGAAACAGTAAACCCAGGCATATGGTTTGTAGTAGAGGTCAAAGCACGCAAAATTGCTGCTGTTGGTTGTGCCTGACAAGCGTGTACGCGCATTTATGTCTATAGGTGGTACGTGTGTGTGTGTGTGAGTGTTGGTGTGCGTATGCGCAATATAAACAACGAATGCCGCAAAGCAAATAGCAAATTGACAAACCAACGAAAATCGAAAAAGAAAAAAAACGTGCGCAAATCACACACATACACACATATATGTACATGTTTATTTTGAGTTCTGCGCATGCGCACCGCGAAAGTCAAACAAATCAGTGCAGTAAATAAACGTTGAACAACTTAATGAAAATCACCGGCAATTTATGTACCGTTGTTTAACGATTCTCGCATTACTCGGTGTTGTTGTTGTAAGTATAACATTTAATATTGTTGTCGCTTTGTGTTAATCAATTGTTGCGGCCGCTTTAAACAGTGCTGGCGTTGCCACTTGGCAGCTATGTTTACACACCGCAAACACACTCACATATAGTATACACAGACAAATAGTAAACACACACAAATAGTATAGTATACACACACTTATTAACATATCACACAGAAATATTTTTATTTGCAAATTAAATTGCCGTTGCTGCTGGTCTTTGCGCGCTCATAACTTTTTATTGTTTTCGGTTTTTGCGTGCAATTTTCGTTTTATTGCTACGTGTGGACTTCATTACGAATTTGTTGTGGTGACTCAGTGATTCCAATTATTTCTTGAAAAATTTCTCAACATAACAATGCCCTTACCGGGTTTATGACAAGAAGTCGCCGAATTTGGCAATTCATTCTGAAAATTTTCGGTTTTGTTAAGCTACCTAGAGCATTCAATCGGCATAATTATTATTGTTTTTTATGGCCACTGTCGCCACTCGAAATTCACGTTGAAGTGGAGACTTTTGGGTTTACCCAAATTCTTGACATACATACATACATACATATGTACAATGTATGTATTTTAGTGTATACAAATATACATTAGGATGCTACAAACTACTTTTGCATAGTTACCTGTTTCGAAATCGATATTATTTTCATAGGCGCCAATAATAACTAGTTACCAATAAATTTCTAACAAAAACATAAAAAATTTGGTGTAAAATAATCGATATTTTGAGACACATTAATGGATATTTTTATACCCAAAATTATTTTTAATTGAAATCTGTTGTTAAATCTGAGTGTTAATTTTTTTTTGAAAAATTATCGAAATATTTGAAGGAAATTTATCGATATATTTTATGCAAATTTATTAACATATTTTATGCAAATTTATCGATATATTTTATGCAAATTTATCGATATATTTTTTGAAAATTTATCGATAATTTTATAACCAAACCTAATTACAATAGAATTTCAAAAAAAAATCAATACTTTTAACACACACACTATTTATAGGTAAATGTGTATCAAATATGTATATCGATACCTTTGCATTAAATAATCGATAATTCGCTATATTTATTGATACAAATTTTATAAATTTTTTTGTAACACATAGTGTATCACCATTTTTAAAGCGATTCCAATATATAACCTGAACAACACCAATTTTTAGTAAAATAATCGATAATTCCAGACACATTTATCGATTATTCTATACCCTATTTAAATGGAACTGAAACGCGAACATTTTTAAAAATTTTGTAAAAAATTATCAGTATGTTTGATACAAGATTTATCGGTATTCTTGTAACCAAGATTAATTGCATTAGAAATTGGATACTTTTAACATACATACACCGGTTATCGATAAATGTATGTATATCAAATATATGGGTAAATTTTCATCTAATTTAATAAATATCAGAATAATTATAATTTCTAAAAATTTCGAAAAATATTAAAAAAAAAAAATAATTAAAAATATATCAATTAGAAAAATTGATAAAATTACGGCGCTGCTAAATTTTATGCAAATTCAAAAACATATTAAAAAAATATATTTTTTTCAAATTTACGAAAAATATTTAAAAGAATATTTTTTTAAATTTTCCTAAAATATTAAAATTTTTTTTAATTTTCAACAAATATTAAAACAAAATAATAACTTTTCAAAACTCCGAAAAATAAAAAAAAATTCACAAATTCAAAAAATATTTTTTTTCTCATTTTCGAAAATTTTCCCTCAATTTTTTTTACAGTATTTCGTAACTTTTTTGACGAAATTACTGTATTCTATAATTAATTTACAGTTTATATAATTAAATCAACCAAAATAATTACACAAGCACCTCAAAAAATACCAAAATCGAATCAAACTTGATTATTTAAGTTTCAGTGCCAGCGCCTCATAAGCAAGTTCGTGTCTTAAGTCTTTCGTTTGGTAGCAGCAAAACAGCGCACATTGCAGCAATTAGAACGTGGCGCATGCACAAAATAAAAACATTCAATTAGAATAAATAAAAAATAAAAATAAACCAAAAACAAAAAAAAACATAACACAGTTGGCTGTTGGCTCTCGGCATTTTTGTGCGTGACTCAGTTGCATTGTGAGCGCATTCGTGCAACGCCACAAGTGTGTTGCCAGCTAATTGTGAAGGTATTTCTCAATGTAACCGGGCAGCGCGCATACCAAAGCAAAAATGTCTCCGCGCCCACAAAGCGCCCCCACCGCAGCCTAGTACGCCGTTAATTGGCTGCTTAGCCATTTGAGAAATATAAATAGCAACAATCAATATCTAGAAAGCGCCGCAATTGTGTCGCTGAGACGTGGCTTTGTAATTAAAAATCTATGCAACGCAGTCGCCATTTGACTGACGCACGTTCTAGGCCATTTTAACAGAATTTTCGGTCCGCCATTGTCTACGACGCATTTTTCCAATTCTTCCAGCGATCGCTTACAAATCACAAATGGATTTATATCTTTATCAACGCATTGGTGATTGTTTGCTTTTGACATTTTTGGGCTGTTCAATAATACAAATGAGCTTACAGTGCCGCTTTAGGTGTGGATAAAGATATGAGACTTTACAGGAAAAAAATTGTTTAAAATTCCAAGCACATCAAAGTTGTAAATTCACAATGAACAGCTAGACTTTGTAGTTGCATGTGTGTGTATATGTGCGTGCTTGTCGATCATAAATTTGTTTCCATGCGAATGCGCATGCTTGGGTTGCTTATTATTTCAGGCATGAATTTGAACTTGCAGGCGGGAATATACTCACGCAGTGACAGTGAAGTTTTATGATGGCGTTTGAAACGATTACAACTAGCTCTAGCGGTATGTGCTGGCCTGGCGTTTGAGGCGCAAATGTGTGCTTGTAATTTGGAGAAAAAAGTTTGTGCTTTATTGGCTGAGCAATGGAATTTGCAAACACAATTTTGAATACACAAATTTTTAGCATAATAAATACTATAAAAATAAAAATGTTTTAATATTTTTTCGAAATTTAAAAAACACTAACATTTTTTTCGAAAATTGGAAAAATTATTTTTTATAAATATTTACCATTCATTCTTTTTGGAAACGAAAAAAAAATTAATATTTGTTTCGAATATAAAAAAAATATTTTTGATAATTTTTGGAAATTAAAAAAAAATTTAACATTTAATATTTTTTCGAAAATAAAAATTTAATTTCTAATATTTTTTCGAAATTAAAAAAAACTAAGTTTTTTTTCTAAAATTGGAAAAATTATTTTTATAAATATTTACTATTCCTTCTTTTTGGAAATAAAAAAAAAATAATATTTTTCTCGAAATTAAAAAAAAATATGTTTCTATTAATTTTTCGAAATTAAAAAAAAAATATGTTGTTATTAATTTTTCGAAATTAAAAAAAAAATATTTTTTACTACTTTTTTCGAAATTTTGAAAACTTATTTTTATAAATACATATTTCCCGCTCCTACTTTTTGGAAATTTAAAAAAATTGTACTATTACTTTCGAAATTAAAACAAATATATGTATGTATGTATATTTTTAATAATTTTTCGAAATTAAAAAATATATTGTTTCAAAAATTTTAACAACAATTTTTCCATTAAAAAAATTTAATATTTCTTCGAAAATTTGAAAAATTATTTTCAAAAATATTTACTCATCATATTTTCTTCGACACAAAATTTTTTTTTTTCGAATTTAAAAAAAAAATTAATATTTAAAAAAAATTAATATCAGCAGTCCTACTGTTGCTACAGCTTGAGTTAAAAAATATTTTAATGAGGCTTCTGTAGATGATAAGTTATTATTTTGAAATTAATATTTTTTTTTAATATCAAAAATGTATACATTTTTATAAATATTTTTTTTAATTAAATTGCTAAAAATGGCAAAAATTTTGGGTCAAATTCAATTTTAGATTTTTTCGATCGATTTTTGACGCTAGAATTTTTGATTGAAAATAAGAAACTTTTTCGATTTTAAGTCGAAATAATATGCATAAATTCATTATTTACACATTTACTAAATTAAAAAAAAAAAACATTTTTTCGAAATTAAAAAAATTTTAAAATTTTTCTGAAAATTTTAAAAATTATTTTATAAATATTTTAAGAAATTGCCAGAAACGACTAAAATTTTGGGTAAAATTCAATTTAAAAAAACGCTGCAATTTTGCCAAATTTTATTTTTTTTCGATCGATTGTTGACGTTAAGAGTTTTTTTTATTAAAAATTACGAATTTTTTCAATATCAAGTCGAAATGTTTTCCCCTAAAAATAAATATTTTTTACATTTGTTTTACAAAAAACTTTGCAGCTTCAACTACACGGCATCGTCTCTAATTTTCAGGTTGGTCTTTTAGTTTCATACCAAAATATGTCAAGGAATTGGAAATACTCTCACAACATAAACACACACAAACATATATGGTATATAAATTCCTTTATGGTTCATTAATACCATAAATTTTGATTTAAAATTCCATCGATCAAACGATTTGCTATTTAAAGTGAATCGAGCTTATCTTAAAAGCAAAATGCTAAAAATATTCCCCAAAAAGAAAAAAAATCGAAAAGCAACAGATATGAAGGGTAAATATACAGGGATTTGTTACTGATATGTGACTATAATAAATATTACAAGCAAATAAGCTGAGATGGGCTTGAAAAAATGCGTAAACCTCGCAAGAACAAATAAAAAACAAAATTAAGACGCAGAGAATGTGCTAAAAAAAGTCAAAAAAAGCGAAAAATGCGAAGAAATAAAAGTAAATGTTATACTTGGCTTAACCCAGATAAACAAAGCAGACAAGCAAATAACTGCGCATAGTGGGAATTTCAAGAACCAAAAAATGTCTACAAATATAAAAAGATGCGCAAAAATAAATTTCAAAAATAAGAAAAAATGCTGACTTAAAAAAACCACACAGAATAGCGAAGCGAAAAAAAGTTAATAACAAAAATAAATAAAAATATTTGTAGAAACCGTCGTGAATTACGCAAGATACAGTACGCAAGCGGTAGTGGGCAGCTAAAGATTATTGCCCAATGACAAGAATTTCGCGCCACTCAGCGCTTCATCAGCCGCGCAACGCCTGCGCAATGCCTTCGTGCTGCGGTCGAAAGTGTCATCAACGGCGGCGCAGCTTCCCAGAAGCACAAAAATGAAACCAAAGCACGCTCGTGCCACAAGAGATGCTACAAACACACACAAGACCAAACATGCATGTATTGGCAGCCAAATAGCGTTACTGGCATTTGCCATTCCTCCGGCCGTTCCGTTTGTTCGTTGACTTGATCGTTCGTTACGTTATCACGACCTCAAAAATCCAAACTAAATTTATGTACAAATAAAACTAAATGGCCGGTCGTTATGGCGCGGTGCGGCACACAGCAGCAGCTGCGGCAGCAACACACGGTCGGTGGCAAAGCAAAAAATCGAAAAAAAAACAAAAAATAAAACAGAGAAGCACATAAGACGAGGCTTTGGGGGGCATTAAGAAAGCGCAAGCGCACGAAATGCCACTAAAGAATCGCGGTATGCACATATTTTGTTGGTTTAGCGAGACAGCAAAGCGAAATTCCTTAAGAGGCAGCCGAGCACGAGATGCTAACAGCCAAAACAAACTGGCGACAATGACGAAAAGTGGCGAAAAAACACAAATAAAATAGTGCACAGGCGAGTATGGAAAAAAATTGGAAAAGTCTTACATCTGGAGCCACATTCTATTCACAAACAAAGGGGCTTTTAGAAACCATCTAATGAGAATTTTTTTTTCCTTTTTCACGAACGCCATTTAATGGTTATGCTAACTATGGGCTTCCGCGCATGGAAACGTCTTCACAAAATATCAGAAATTTTTTTTTCTATTTTTAACGAAGAAAAAACCTTAGTAAATTGAAGGATTTCAAAGATTCTTTCTTTACCCACCCTGGCATTACAATCGCCAAATACAATTTTTACATCGCGGCGGAGGCGGTCGTCATAAGTGCACTTAAGCTACTCATTAAAGGCATCTTATGTCTCCACCGTCGGGACGTGGGAGCAAATCAGCGATATGTTGAAGAGCTTCGCATTGATGCGAATTGTGGCTAGACGTTCATCCACCGGTAAGATTGCCAGTACTCGGCGACGGAGTCTCTCTCTCTTCCACCACAAATCACACGCCGAATTTTCGCGCCTTTATATGGCCACTGTAGTAAACGTCACAAAGACCTACTCACCTCAGTCCTTGTCCCGTCCATCGCATTTCTTGAACGGCGGTGATCAGCCTTTGCTCTCACGAAGACATCAACCAGCTGGTCGGCTACACCTTCCCAATTAAGGGACCGGACATTCCAAGTGCATGCCCTAAAATCGTAATTCTTAATACGTTTGAAGTGGTCTTATTAAAAAGGGGGTCTCTCATCCGAGACTGTTTTGTTATTTTTAATGGGGGGTGTTTTACGTGGCGGGTCTCAGATCCAGCGCACAACCTCGCTAGGCGGGTAGTATAAAACATACGCTGCAATTAGACTTCACCTTCCTCTCTCATATCTGTCTCTCTATTCCCTTTCCTCCCTATCTATACTATTTTACTTTCCCTCTCTATCGATCTGAAAAGGAACGAGTTGGATCTTTGTTCTCATCTCGCGTATCAGTACTGGATCTATGTGACTAAGAGACCCTTTTAGCCTAGAGATGAACATAGGAGATTTACTGAACTACTTGCCTTTAGCAAACTTCATTTTGCCGCAATCATAGAAGTGCCTACTGAACATTTTTCAATAGGCGTAAATGTGGTAAAGCCAAAAGTCGTGTTGGCTCCAATTTGACAAGGTTATATGGAAGAAGATGAGGCGAGCACGTCCCGACACTTTGTTCTCCATTTCCCAGCTTTTGCAACTGACTGAGGTTGAAACATCTCAGCAGTAATACCTTCGGCGAACCAGCAGATGTAGCCGAGACTGACGCTAGCAACCGTAACAAACTTGGGATAAGCTCAAAGCGCTTTGTCTATTTATGATAATCTTATATCGATTATGTAGGAGCGGACGTCTAAAGCAGAGCCGAGCGTAAATTCGCGTCTTGCGTAAATGGGAAAATGCGCTCGACTCGGCTTTAAGCGTCCGCTCTGCGGACACCCTTAGGTACCTTAACGGATCGTCGTTCTAAGTTTTCCAAGTGAGATCCCTGTCAGGAGCGACTTCTTTACATAACGTAACCTATCCTTTATCAATTTCAATTTTTTCATATATTTCTCTATCTAACCGTTTCTCTTTGTCCCCTAATACATTTATCTATCCATCTCTACTTTAGGCTCTTTCCACCATGCTTTCTCTCTTTCTATCTCTATCTATATCTCTATCTCTCTCCCTTTTTCTCTTTCATTAAATCGTTTCTTATAGGACAGGGCGTTGGAACACTGTAATATCAAGACTCTACTATAAAAAATAATATCACAATTTATTCCATTTGTGTTTCTAACTCGAAAAAAACGTTGTACTAGGTATAAAAACTATAAACGAAAATCAAACCACAGAACAAAAATAACCGAGCAACAGGCAACCGAATATAGTATATAGGAAAATATTGGCAAACAAAGGTCATGAATTGTTGGATGAAAATGGCAAAAAGTGAGCTTTCGAAACGAGCTTGTGCTTGCGCATGCGCAGGAAAACAAACAAAGCGTCCACCATAAATGACAATTCGTTGACGATTTTTGCACAAAGCAAACAATGTAGAGGCTTAAGGCCGCCTCCACCGCGAACCGCCGCCATGGTGCGTTCGTGTGGAATTTCAAAGCTGCGATGGCAGCTAAGCGCGGATTTGGCCCCTTGTAGGCAAGCCAAATATGTACATACTATAAACCAAAATGTATGTGTGTTGGTACAGTAAGCCTATGGCCGGCATGCTGTGCATATTTACGACCTTTTGTGGCCTTCGGAGCGCTACGCACGGCGCAGCAGCCGACACAAAACTTTATTGCCGACTTTGCGTTGCCGCTTTTGAATGCGCGCGCAATGCGTGCAACGCAGAGCAAATAAAAATTGTAAAAAAAAAAATTGAAAATAGCACAACGTTGGCAACGCTAAACGATCGCTAAAGTCAGCACAAAAGAAGCTGCGAAGAAATATGTTTATTGAACGCTTTTGGCTTGTGAAAAATAGGAGCCTCCGCGCTTCTAAACTAAACCAGTATTTTATTTAATTTTATGTTATTCGCATGCTAAACGCAACAACAATAACAACAATAGTTTGAATGTTACCAATGGCCTCATTGTCGTCAACTATTTATTTTAGACGCCCGAAACAACGAAACAACAAAAACGAGAGAAACGAAGCTAAAATCAAATGGCGCAACAATAAAAGTGCAACACAAATTACTATCATCAACAAAGCACAATGTTTCAAGCATAAATGCCAGTGCCTACATACGGATAGCCAAGCGCTCGCGCAGTGTTCGAGTCGCCACTGGTCGGTAAAGTTTGCGTTTTTGTTGTTTCTGATGCGCCGCGAGTGCAATATTTATTGTATTTGCACGCACTTCCATATTTACCGCGATAATAAATATGTAATGCTATCCATATACATACAAACTTTATATGCCTAGGCAATAAATATCGCCTTAACGGCGACAGAGCAAACGATCAACGCCATGCATTCACTCTGACTCATTTAGCAAGCGCGCCAGAGAGCTGGTGTTTGCATGCGCACGATCGCCGCTAAAGTTAAATAAAAATAGTAATAAAGAGAAATGTTAATAATAATACAAAAATATTGCGTTAATCGCTGTCAGGTGATGCGAAAACATCTGCCTGCGGACGGCTTGTGTACTTATGTACTTAGCTGAAATTAATGCTAACAAGCTGCTAATTTGAGATAAACACTTTCCGCCAGCACTTTCGAGTGGACACATGTCAGATGCGCGTATTTTATGGGTGGCTAAGGGGTTAGGGGGGTTTCTGGTAGCACGCGGGCTCTTGAAGCACTCAGCAGCGCTGGCTCGATTGCCACGATTTGGGATGGTATAGTTCCGAACTGATCCGATCGAATTCTAGATCAATTCGTAACTATTTGATCCATTTGTTGTTGCTGTTGTAGTGTCAAGTTGGCGGAAATATGAGATTTGCCAGAAGAAATCAAAGTCGTATATGG
The DNA here is from genome assembly GCF_016617805.1 of Bactrocera tryoni. Lineage (NCBI taxonomy): Eukaryota > Metazoa > Arthropoda > Insecta > Diptera > Tephritidae > Bactrocera > Bactrocera tryoni. The sequence goes on from NC_052502.1 coordinate 17,374,934, forward strand.
ACTAATAAAAGTGAGATAAGAGAGACTGAAATGTCACAAAATATACATATGTAAGTTTAACCTATTTTTAGATTGTCGTTTTCACGAAGATGGGGTTTATAAAAACCGAGCGTACTTGGATTTTACCGGGTCAAAAGTCTCTCTAAGGTATATATGTATGTATATATGACCAATATATTAACGTCATATGATCAAATTTGACCCGGACTGACAAATGATACCTATAAAAATAAAAAATATAAATAAAAAAAAAGAAATTAAAAAATAAAAAAATATATAAAAAATATAAAAAAATAAAGCAAAAAAAAAATATGAATAAAAGAAAATAAAAAATATAAATAAAAAAAATAAAAAATAAATAAAAAAAACAAATAAAAATATAAATAAAATTAAATAAAAATCTAAAAAATTAAATAAAAGAATAAAACAAAAACAAATTTAAAAATTTAAAACATCTTTAAAAAAATATAAAAAACTTAAAAAAATATACAAAAATAAAAACCAAAATGAAAAAAAAATAAATAAAAAAAATTAAATTAAATAAAAAAATAACAAAAATAAAGGAAATTAAGAAAATGTAAAACAAATGTAAAAAAATAAAAAAAAATAATGAAATATAAAAGCAAATAAAAAAAAAGCAAAAAAAAAAAATAAAAAACAAAATGAAAAAATTTTAAAAAATAAAAAACATATAAAAAAATATAAGAAAAATTAAAACAAAAATATAAAAAAATTAAATAAAAACAAATAAAAAATTTAAAAAGGTAAAATAATTAAAAAAAAAAAAATAAATTAAAAAAAAAAAATAAATAAAAAAAAACAAATAAAAAATCTAACAAAACAAAAAAAATTTACTTTTTTTTTCCAATTCGGACGATCTGTGTTGTGTTCGAAAAACTTGTTTTGTCTTTTTTTTTAATTTTGTGTTTCCAATAGAAACTCGGCTACGGAATTGTTGTAAATGTAGCAAAAAAGTTTTGGGGAGACGAATTTATCACAAACAGAAGTATTTCAGTGGCACAATGCATTCAATGAAGATCGTGAAGTCTTCGAAAACTTTCCTCATGCGAATCATCCATTTGTTAATGACGATAGCATCGAAAAAGTTAAAGAAATACAGCTTAAAAATCATCGTGTTAACAGTAGCGAGATAGCAGAGGATTTCAACGTGTCTTATGGATCGACTCAACACATTTCAGTTAATATTTTGGGTTTGAATATCGTCAATGCCAACTCGTAAAAAATATGAACCCGAAAAACGACTGATCTGAAAACCCTACTTTGATCGTATGGTAGCGAGATGTAAGTTTTTGTATATGAAGTCGAAACTGCCACCAATCAAGCGAATGTCACTCCAAAAATGAGCTAGAGCAGATAATGCTGAAGGTCATCTTAACCTCGGCTTTCAAAAGTGCATGAAAAATTATATTAGGCCTTGAAATACTTGTATTGACTCAGAAGCCTATTTTAAAGGCGATAATAAATCGGCTTGAAAATATTTTTTTGGAACCACCCGGTCATATTTTATCAGACGGTAAATTATATTTCATGCACTTTTTAGTTGACCACATACATATGTATTTCGCACAAGAATAAATAACATTTCGGGACTCTATTGGATGATAGCAAAGGGTAGAATACACTAAATTTCGAGACTCGATCGGTTGGTTGGTATCATGAATTTGAAACCTTGGAAATTTTAAAAGTGATTTAACACAAAACAAAAATTATAAAAAATAAATTATAGAAAATTAATTAACTCATCTATTTTTTTTTTTGCGGAAAGAAAAAATATTTGAATCTTTTTGATATTCAGTTTAGTCAAAACATATTGAACTTATATTTAATTTCACAAAAAAAAATACTTCCAAACCCTACTAAAATCCTCATCATAAAAATTAAAATTTAATAAAAAAATTAAAAAAATAAATAAAAATAATAACAATAATTACAAGTTGACTCAAATGCCTAGCAACTATGCAACATCGCATCAACTGCGCAAACAATCACGAAATTACAATGGTTAATTAACCAATAAGCGTTGGCAAGCTTGTTACAAACAGGCATTCGCTTAATTAATTTCCACATTTCCGGTCGGAATGCCTAAAATGTGTGCCAACTAACTGGCACTGGCAAACGGGCCAAACGACGAAAGGCTGGATTAGAAGTTGATGGACGACGGCGAGCGGCGACAAGAACTACAGTAGCTGCATAGAAATGGCATAGCACACATAACAACAACAATAGCTTACACACCGACGTTTAACAGTGGCCATTTGTGTCAAACGTCGCTGACAGCAGTAGCTGCAATGACAACAACAAGACACACAGAATTCAGCAACCACATTTAATGTACATAAGTTAGAATTTAGTAGCAACAACAACAACAACAACAAATGAATAATCGAATTTAGCCGCCACAACAGCAAAAACGTGCAAACAGTTGGCGGCATTGCTAACCTATTTGTTGTTTTTGTAGTTGTTGTCCGTACAACTTCCACCGCCTATTGCACCATAATTGGAGCAACTATAAATCAACAATAAAAATGTATACAACAAGTAATTAAATAATTAAAAAATTCTTTAAACAACATAAAATTGTAAAAAAAACAACAGCAATAACAACAAAAGAACCGCTGCGTAGGTTGCATTAGCAATTGTAGGTTTATTTATCGTGCTTAAAGACTTAAAGTGAATGAAAATGTGTATCGAATGGCAGTTACTCACTCATTCACTCATTATTCTATTAAAAAATGATCAACCCACTATAAAATTCGCCTACACTTTTATTCAATTACCTTAACCTCACTTTCAATAAACCATTTGCTATAGGCAATATAATAACTAAAAAATTTAAAAAAAAATTCTTAACATTCCAAGAATAGGAAATTATTCGACCACTCATTTGGAAACATACTCAAAAGTCCTCTGCAAAGACAATATTTTTTTATCTTCGAACCCCGCACTCTTATCTCCTTCCCTCTCTCTCTCTCCTCTCTCTCTCTCATCCCTATCTCTCTCTCTCTCTCTCCTCTCTCTCTCTCATCCCTATCTCTCTCTCTCTCTCTCTTACACTATATCTCTATGATATTTCGATCTATCCCGCTATCTTTCTCTTTATATTCCTTTCCTTTCTCACTCTCGCAGTCCTTATTTAAAATTAGATCTTGATTTTTAAAGAACAATTTTGTTTCGAAAATTACTCTCACCCTCAACTGCACGGACTTCATCTTTAAATCAAAATCGGGGTAATATTTTCATTTGTGGCACGCTTTCCTCTCTATGAAAACCTATCTAAACACAATAGTTCCTTGTAAAAATCTTTCTACAAGCTCAAAATATGAAGGAGCTCCTAACTTTAAAACGAAGAGTTTCGCTACAGAGTAACCGAAATCTCATACTCTCTCTCTATACCCTAGCAATGTGATAAATATGGACCGAAGGTATACAAAATCTATAAGGTTGGACGCATGGATCGCTTTTAGGCTCGGCACTGAGTAAAGCTGAGAGTGTAGATAGCATTTAAAAATAATAAAGTGGTAAAAATATGCACAGTGTTCCATACCCTTCCAGAGACAAGCAAGAAGTTTAAGCAGAAAATTTAGGAAGGGATGCTTTTTTAATATCCCCAATATTTTTTTAATATGAGAGAGCAATGTCAAACGTTCCTACTTTTTTGCTTCACATCCTTGACTGCTTTTTCCAGGGCACAGTAGACCTAAGGACGCAGTACAATCCTCGTATATTTATCTTATCTCTTGCTTGCTTCTAAAGCTCTTCGCTTCGGGCTCTACTATGTATTCAGCCTAGGGGTTTGAGACTTTTATGATGTGGTAAGATCTTTGGAGTTTATTTCCAGCAAATTAAAGGAGTGAGGATAGAACGTGGAGGCTTCCAAACATAACTTTTTGTTTTTCAACACCTCATAATTTTGGTTCGTATTTAAAAAAGTAAGAAAATCAAAGTGACAAGAATCAATTAAATAGGGAATACTGTACTCGAAATTTCAACCCATTTTCTTTTCATAATTTTTCAACGTTGCTCTAAATATTAGCTACTTGAACCAGTTATTTCAGTTAGAATTTAGTTAAGTAGCGCACTCTTCCAACTATTTCAGCTCATTTATAAAATACGAGTTTGTTAAACTGAAGAAAAAAAAAAAACCAAAAAAACGTGAGTTACAACTAACCAGTTGACAAACCGCGACTTCGTTTATAAATATAAAATTAGAAAAAAAAAAAATAAAAATAAACATCAGAATATAAATTCTAGTAACTGGCTGGCGAGGTTGTTTTCGAAAGTGACGAAATCCAATTAAGGTTAATATTTTTAACATGTTTCTTCTTTACCCACCGCAGAGTGTTGACCGCAAATCGAAGTAGAAATTTCAAAACAGAAAAAAAAACACAAAAACAATTCAAAGTGCGAACACATTTTACTAAAATAAAAATAAGAATGACACGACACGTGCGTTAGACACGATTGTGTAATAAAAGAGAAACAGCAATTCTACAAAGAAGCGGTTACGAAACGTGAAACTTTAAATGAAAAGAGGGCAAAAGGCAAGCAGGCGCACTGACTTGCTGCAATTGGAAGCAATAAAAATAGAAATGTGACCACATTGCGTCTACGCAACAACGCAAACCCAGCCAATAAAAACATTCTCGAGAAAATATTAGCTTAAAAGTTGACTTGGAACAAAGAGAAAAAAAGTTGTAAAAAATCACTTATTCTCGGAGAGAAAAAAAAGAAAATATTTACTAACATCTATCATAAAATTAAAAAAGTAATTATCGCGTCGCAGGAAATACTCTTATGAACACTCGTAACCGTTTGACACTTTATAGCGCTTATGATTTTATAGATTCCATTAATACTTGCGGTTATAGAGCTGAATGCAAAATTTTTGCTTTCCATAACATTTCACTTACCTGGAAATAGAAAAAAATATGGAATTATTAGTTATTGTATTTAAATGGAATTTAATGACTAAAAATAGGTATAAAAATGTTATCTCAAACATAAGCTCTGGTAGACACGTTTGAATCTTAGAAACACATAGAAAAATTTTTAGTGAAGCTACCACAAAATTTTGCAAAAAGGCGAATCGATGAAAGATCGAATCACAATAATAACTAAAAATAGGGAATAAAAATATATTCTCGAACAAAAGTATTGGTAGACTTGTTTGAACTTTAAGAAACATATAAAAAAATTCGTAAAAATATCGACCAAAAATCTCATCTTTCACGAAAACTTAAAAAATAATAATCATAAGATTAGGTTATCTGGCTGATCTCAAGAGAGAGGTTCACACTCGAACTGATTATCATCAGTTCTTTGTGCAGACAGAAAATTAACTCTAGTAATTAAACTTTAAGAGTCGACCAAGCGACTTATACCCATTTCGACATTAAATTTTTATTGTTTTATCCTAGATCTCGCAAATGCGAGGCGATCAAGAAGAAAGTGTTAGACATTGTTACCCTGTCTTCGTCCAAACAACGTTCGCAACTGGCGTCCGGTAAAATAGTCAAACTTATTCTGGACACAAATAGGACAAAGTGAAACCCTTACCTTACTGAGAGAGAAAAGCTCACTGTGTTAGAAAGATCTCGCAACAGCAAAGCTGCCGATAGTCTCCCAGCACTCACCAGCTCCCGCCAGCCCCAACAGTCTAATAGTAACTGACAAGAGGATAGCAAAGCTCCGACCCGTTTCCACTTTAACTATAACAATCTTGTTCTTAAAAGGTTACATGTGTTTCCATCGGTAAAAAATAGCGTTTTTTCTACAATTTTTTCTCATATAAAAAATGAAATATTTTATTAGAATTTTTTGTTATTACAAACATACACTGCTAACAAAGAAATTCTGGAATTTTTGTAAAAAAAAAAATATTTTAAACTCGGCTATTGAAATTTCCGGTACCCCTCGCAAAAAAAGGTGTACCCGCGATGGTAGGATCTTCCTTACAGGATCATCTTAAGTGAAACAATACTGGTTTTAGTTCAAATCTTAACTTAGAACTTGGACGAATGGAAAGAACTGAAATTGGATTTTTGGCAGACATTTTTACAAAAAAAATTAAAATTTTAGTGTAAATTTCGCAACATTTTTGTTCCAAATCCTTCGTTCATGTCTTTAAGAATTGTATTAAAGACATGTGTAAAATTTTATGAAGATCGATTGAGTAGTTCTCGAGAAATCTTAACAACCGACTTCAAAAGCTATGTTTCGAGGAAAACGCGTTTAAAGACGGCGCACAAGTTCTCAAGTAAAGTCTAAAAACATCTAAAGTGTTTAAGACATCAGAAATAGAAGAAAAAATTCTGTAACATACCAGAAAAATTACCGAAAGACAAATGTGCATCTCTGTAAATTTGATTGAGATTCATCTTTAATTAGATTGATTACTTGAAACAGGATCTGCTCATTTATTTTAACACCAATTGAAGTTTTTATTCACAACAAAGTAATTTCAAACAATTTTTGTAAAAAAATATAATTTTGGTTTTAACGTAATTTTTTCCAACTTCTTTCATTTTTTGGTCGGGCGGTGTTCGAAATATTAAATTAAGCGTTAGGCAAAAGCATGCAACAAAACACGTCTCAATATGAGTGCAACATTAAAGAAATGTGCTGTTGCCACGATTACGCTTCAATGCAAGCGCTAAAAGGCGTTCAGTTTTTGTGCCTATGCTCCTCATGTTTATAAAATATTGTAGTATACTATAAAATGGGTTGGTTACAGCAGTAGCAATTTTTTTGAAATATCTAAAGTCACGTTTTGAATCGGGTTTAAATTGATATTTATTTCAAATATGGAGAAAAAGGTATTAACATTTAGCGTGCTTAAAAATTTTTGCAGCTAAAGTTTGAAAATAAGTATTTTTGATATTTTCAAATCAAAAGAAGGAAAAAAAAATTTATTAATTTTAAATATGCATTATGAAGAAATGTAAAAAAAATAAGAAAAATTTACAACTAGTAACTAGAGCAATTTTCTAATTTCGAAACAAATATTTTAATTAAAATTGTTTCAATAGGAATTTAATTAACATTATGCAAGGTTTATTTGCAGTTCGAATCCATCAATTAAAATTCACTTTAGTTTCATATACAAACATCTTAATACTTAATGACTTTGCCTGACAGCGGCCAAACAGGTTTAGTAATTATGCAATTACGCGCTTGAGTTCCTTTGCATATAATTACAAATGGAAAGTCAATAAGCGTAAAACGGTCATATTCAAATTCACAAAGCTGCAGCAACGTTAATGAATCAAATAATTCGCCTGGCAAGTGAAGTAGACGATAATGCTGGAATTATCCGTCTGATGCGTTGAGAAAAAAAATAAAGTCTAAAAACATCTAAAGTGTTTAAGACATCAGAAATAGAAGAAAAAATTCTGTAACATACCAGAAAAATTACCGAAAGACAAATGTGCATCTCTGTAAATTTGATTGAGATTCATCTTTAATTAGATTGATTACTTGAAAGAGAATCTGCTTATTTATTTTAACACCAATTGAAGTTTTTATTCACAACACAGTAATTTCAAACCATTTTTGTAAAAAAATATAATTTTGGTTTTAACGTAATTTTTTCCAACTTCTCTCATTTTTTTGTCGGCCGCTGTTCGAAATATTAAATTAAGCGTTAGGCAAAAGCATGCAACAAAACACGTCTCAATATGAGTGCAACATTAAAGAAATGTGCTGTTGCCACGATTACGCTTCAATGCAAGCGCTAAAAGGCGTTCAGTTTTTGTGCCTATGCTCCTCATGTTTATAAAATATTGTAGTATACTATAAAATGGGTTGGTTACAGCAGTAGCAATTTTTTTGAAATATCTAAAGTCACGTTTTGAATCGGGTTTAAATTGATATTTATTTCAAATATGGAGAAAAAGGTATTAACATTTAGCGTGCTTAAAAATTTTTGCAGCTAAAGTTTGAAAATAAGTATTTTTGATATTTTCAAATCAAAAGAAGGAAAAAAAAATTTATTAATTTTAAATATGCATTATGAAGAAATGTAAAAAAAATAAGAAAAATTTACAACTAGTAACTAGAGCAATTTTCTAATTTCGAAACAAATATTTTAATTAAAATTGTTTCAATAGGAATTTAATTAACATTATGCAAGGTTTATTTGCAGTTCGAATCCATCAATTAAAATTCACTTTAGTTTCATATACAAACATCTTAATACTTAATGACTTTGCCTGACAGCGGCCAAACAGGTTTAGTAATTATGCAATTACGCGCTTGAGTTCCTTTGCATATAATTACAAATGGAAAGTCAATAAGCGTAAAACGGTCATATTAAAATTCACAAAGCTGCAGCAACGTTAATGAATCAAATAATTCGCCTGGCAAGTGAAGTAGACGATAATGCTGGAATTATCCGTCTGATGCGTTGAGAAAAAAAAATATCTCAAGGAGTTATATATTTTATATATTATCTTTAAAAATAAAGTTTAAGTTATGCTTTATATTTTCGTGAACCAAAAAAGAATACAGTAGGCCAACAATAAGTACTTCGAACACAGCGCCATCTAGCGTGCGACAGATTTTTAGCCGCTGCAAACACTATCACTTGAAGATATTACTATTGCGTAATTAACGTTTCGAAAAAACTTCGTGTTCCATTTTTCAAATAAATATATTTACACATCATTCAGTTAAGACTACAAATAATTAGAAGAACTAAAAATCAAACAGGTTGGATTTCAAAATATTTGCATATTAAGGATTGATTTACCTTCTACACAGTATTATAGTATGATATGGTTTAGATAATAAAGGGGTTACAAGGGTTAACGAGTTTCAAAAAATCGATTTTTTTTTATTATCTTATTAAATTTTACAACATCTCTAGAATATTGTCCTGAATTTTCAAGTTGATCTGAGTAATAGTTTCGGAGATAGAGCCTTGAGGATTTGTGCGCTCGAGGCTAGCTAGGATAAGTGCGCCGTTTTAAGCACGTTTTCCTCGAAACTGTGTTTTTGAAGTCGGTTGGCAAGATTTCTCGAGAACTATTCAACCGATCTTTATGAAATTTTACACAGGTCTTTGAAATACAATTCTTAAAGACTTGGGCGAAAGATTTTGTTTTCTATACCAACTATTTGAAACAAAATGTTCCAAAATTTTCACTGATATTTTCATTTTTATGTAAAAATATCTGTCAAAAATCTAATTTTCAGTTTTTTTCCTTCGTCCAAGTTCTAAGTTAAGGTTTTAACTAAAACTCGAATTTTTACTTTAGATGATCTGGTAAAGAGTTATCCTGCCAATGCGGGCGCATCTTTTTTCCTAAGGGGCACCGGAAATGGCATTGCGATGAACGAGTTTAAAATATTTTTTCTAAAAATTTCAGAATTTAAAATATTTTTTTTTTTAAATTTCGGAATTTCTTCTTTAACAGTATATGTTTGTAACTATAAATTTTTTAAATAAAATATTTAATTTTTATATGAGAAAATATTTTTCAAAACGGCTATTTCTTAGCCGAGGAAACCCATGTAACCCCTTAAGCAAAACATAATTAGAAGTATTCAAAACATAACAAGTCGAATTTCAAAGCATTTTCATATTAATGGCTGAGTTACTATCTACCAAGTGTTACTACATAATTAAAGTATTCAACCAAGACAAGGCATATGAACCAGAAAAGAAGCATAGTATAGTATAGTTTTTCTCAAAATATCAGTTTTCATTCATTTCATTCATTGGGTTGAGTGATTACTGGGGGACAAATAATCCATTCACTTTCATCTGCCTGTTCCGTATAGTTCTCCATACAATGTAAGGTTTTTAGATCTGATCAAATATCGAGTTTTGACAGGCCAAAAATTACCAACATTTTGAACTGTTTTTAAAACGCTCCAATTTTATAAATTTTTGATCTTTTTGAACCGTTTTCCGTCCGGACTATATTTTTTAGATTTCTTTAAGTTTTCATGCACAGAGAAGGCGAAGTCATTGTAGGAGCTGAGAACTTTTAATATCGCCTTCAGAGATCGCGTTGAATCCGGCAAATATTAATATTTATTCTTCAAAAATCCTACTGTGTATTCTTAAGGTGTGTATAAAAATATTATTAAAAATTGAACACAACTGGTTTAGTCCGTTTTCTTTTATTGATTCCACAAAATTTTTTCTGGTTAAGGCTCACATAAGAGGTGTGTCCCTTCATAGAAGACCTAGCTTAGAATTATTTGTAAACTGAGGAAAAGTTGTTATCCAATTTTTTCTTTTGGCTAACGAAAAAAATATAAATCATTTTTGTAGCTAAAAAGTTCTATAATATCTCCACTGTCCCCCCAACAGTCTCCCACAAAAAAGCTCGACGGTTTTGTCAAGCTTCATTTAACGTGACACTGTAATGTGCGATAATTTCGAATAATTACTACCTATTTTAACGTAAATTATTTGGGTGCTTCAAATGGCGTAACAATAAACAAAACGGCAGGCGAAGTGAGGCTACATATGGCCGACGGTCAAGTTCATGGGCCTTGACCTTTTTTGGTGCATAAATATAGTGTACGAACGACATGGAAGCGACTACTAACTGTTATGATAATGCAAAGACACTTAATTTGAAGCTAGTTAAAACAACGGCACTGTAAAACTACAACAATAACAGGAGTGACAGTAGTAAATAATAAGCAATATAATGACACAACAGATGACGCGCGAGTGAGCGGCTTTAGTCTACGTAAACTATGCCACCACCCGCATGAGTGATTAACTCTACTAACTCCAATACAAACACACATACATGGAGCGACACAAAACTGATTGCCGGCTGCTTGGAACAGCACGTTCGCCCGACGCCGCTTTATCTTTTACGCACTTAAAGCTCGGCTTGTAAATTTTATGCGTTTGACTTTGGCTGGCAATCAGCGACGCACTTCGCCGTGGTTGTTGACACTCGCCACGGGCAACGGATTGGATTCTCCCTACGCTTTTTGTACCACTATCACTACTCAAGTATTTACATACTTGCTCACATACGACTTTATGACAGTTGAACTGTCATTGGCCTAATGAGAGTTTTAATAAATAAATATGATTTTGTGAAGAAGTCGCCGCCGAACTCTGGAGGGTGGATTTGATTACTCAATTTAACGTGTGGTTTGCTGAGAAAAGCTGGCCCCACGCTATCTTTAATGTGTGTTACATAAATTCCGCTTAAATTTGATAACTCAATGCATATATCCGCATTCTTTATGAAACAGAAAAAATATTATAAAATAAATATGGAAAAGCTCGTGCAGCTGCGTAAATACGTCATATCATAAAAGGGGGAATGAAGGTAGCTAATGCGAGTGTGAAGGGAAAAAGAGGATTGGTCATTTTATTGCAGTGTCCAAATTGAACAGAAACAGAAATAAACACGGGGCAAGAACTGCAACGGAAGGAAGATATAAATAAATACAAGGGGTGTTTAATGTGTGCTGAGATATTGTTTGTAAGTTTTTAATGCATTTTCTGCTTTAGAACCACGCCTATTTGTATTTATATCAATGAGCTACTGCTAAATGTAGGCAACGTTTTATTTTTAGTATGCAAACTAATGCATTGATATAAATAAAAGCATCGAATTAGGCGCAATCTCTAATTAAGCAAAGACGCACACCTTTTAAGGAGTTTATAAGCCCCTAGCCAACTACAAATTATTGTTCGCTGCAGTAGGGAGGTGCTTGATATCGAAAACACTTTTCAGTTCTGAAATTGCTTCTTCATAATTTTTCTAGATTATTCTAAAAAGGTTTAACATTTGCAGAAGGCTTCAGATATTGGGTACAAATCAGTGCACGCACCATAAATAACGGGGTTTTCAATAAGAGCGCTACAAAAACGGTTTAGGTTATCAAAGAAATTCTTTATTTTAAGTACATTCGATGGCATTATGTATGTAACTAAATTTCTTTTGCATGGCCACCACGGGCACGCTTGCAGAAGTCCAAACGCTGAACCCAATTTTCGACGGTTTTCAAGCATAAATCGGCCAACACTGCTGCAATTTCACGTACGATATTCGTACGAGGTTTATCAATCGTCGCTACTTTCTTGGCATAGTATAGACTTGACGTAGCCCCACAGGAATTAGTCAAACGGCATCAAATCGTACCACCGAGGCGGCCAAATGACTGCGCCATTTCGTGAGATAACACGTTCACCAAACTTGGTTTCAATAAATCGATTGGGACATTCGCTGCGTGGCTTGTGGCGCCGTCTTGTTGGAACCACATAGTGTCCAAGTCAATCAACCAAGATGATTTTTTGATGAAAATCCGGATCATTATCATGTTGCTGCTCAGCTCAATTCACGAACATGCGACGATTCTGGTGGTCAAGCGGCTTCAGTTCTCGTGTCAATTTGATCTTGTAAGGATGTAGGCTAAAATCTTTTCGCCAAATTCACCACAACGACGTCACAGTGATGTCCAACGCTTGAGAACAAAGTTTGAGAGATTGATTTGGATCTTCCTCAATTGATGCGCTAGCGGCACTTCTTTGTCTCACTGGCACGGGAACAATTTGTACTGGGCCGGTGGATTCAAATTTTTGCACTACACGCTCAATTGTTGATCTGACAGGACGATTATGACGACCATAAATCGAAAAGTTGAGGCCACTGACTTCGAATTTCGGTAGTAAATTTTAATAATTTCGACTCGTTGTTGAATCGTTTATCTTTTCATGATGAAATGGCAAACCTTACTGAAGAGAAATGTCAAAAGAGCAGGAGAAAATATGGCATCGTTTGCTGTCGCTATCCGTCCACTTTTGTAGCGTCCCTATCGAAAAACTCTTTTATGACGGTTCTGTAAATCTATTTTTTTCGTCCTTTTTTGTCGATTTACTTAAAATTTTCAATCAAATTAAATATTTTCTGAGATCATATCTTCTAAAAAATTCAATTTTTTATAGCGATAGTACAAGGTATATATTGAACCACCCTCATACATTTTTTCGAGTAACAAAGTATACAAAAGCAATAACAAAAACATTCACACCCCAATTGCGCACAAAAATATCACACAAAAACTGCATTATAGACCAAAAATAAATTTATTGAATGCTTTATTGGTTTCGCCTTTACAACAAGCACAAAATATGTAGCGAACACACACGCATGCGCATAATGGGTTTCTAAATAAACCAATCCACCGTGCATGCAATGTAAGTAATCGGCAATAAAAGTCATTAAAAATGCATACAATTGTCATGACAACCAACGCATATTTCCTTTACGTAATAATGAGTTTGTTTACCGTTTACCCTTAAAAGTTTTCTTAGTTACAGAGTGTTAAAGTAAAAAACGCACACATTTTTTCGTTTTCTTTTTTTTTGTTTGTTAAAAATCAGCTTCGATTGGTTTTTGACACGCAAATGTGCTTAATTGTCAGTTCGTGCAGCTGAGTCAATGTGTTTTGTGGCCGATCGTACGAACGACTAGACAGCTCACCTAGATGAGTGGCTGGCTGGCTGGCCGATCACCTATTGCCAAGCACGGTCGGGTGGGGTGTCATGGCGCGCTGCTTTTGCCAAATGTAATTACTCGTGTAAAGTAGACATATGTTTGTGCGTACGCGCTCACATATTTACAATAGCGACATTTGAGGGACAGCGGTGTGTCATGCCGGAAACGTTTTAATATTCGTTTCCTCACCGCAAAAATGGTCGAATTGGTGAATTGCATTTTTTCAATAACGAAACGTTGAATGTTCCAATTTGATAAGTTAGATAGTGGTGTTAACATCAATACCGAGTTTAGATTAAGGATCCACTGTGGAAAAAGTGGAAAAATACATGCCTGAGTACTGAAGCTATACTATAAGACAAGAAAAAACGTTAACTTCGGTGACACAAAGTTGGAATACGCTGCACAAGTAACGCAGTTTCCATATAAGAACTTGATTTTGATGGTTTAGTTTGTATGACAGCTATATACTATAGTAGCCCGATTTAAAAAACTAATGGAGAAAAAAAATATTGCATAGCCAAGAACCTTTCAACGAGCTACTTCTACGTATGTATATTACTTAGATAAATTATATTTGAGACTCGACGCAATCTGCACTTCCAACTAACCAGCTCATTCCCGTACCATATCATGATTCATGTGAAAACAACTGCTATAGAAACAATAATAACAAAAACAGCGCTTTAAAACTGCCACTGAATCACACAAGAGACTTGGGAGAAAAGACTAAAGGCAAATATAATAAAATATATATTGGCATATGTAGGTACATATGTACATATGTATGTTAGTATTGCATTGAGCACATGAGAGTATGCCTGTAAATGGTAAGATCGCTGCTTATCGCCCAATGCCTTATTTGAGGTGCGGATATGACATTTTCAAATGAATACGAACGGGCATAGAGTTTGTCGGTATTGTCGATGACGCACAGAGGCAATGCTGAGTATTGCATTGAGCACATGAGAGTATGCCTGTAAATGGTAAGATCGCTGCTTATCGCCCAATGCCTTATTTGAGGTGCGGATATGACATTTTCAAATGAATACGAACGGGCATAGAGTTTGTCGGTATTGTCGATGACGCACAGAGGCAATGCTGCGATTTTACAAAAGTGGAAAAGTGTAATGAAATTTAAAAAAAAACTGTACTAAGAATAAGATAGAGAAAAATAGAAATAAATAAAAATAAGTAAATTAAATAAAAATATATATGAATAAATAAAAAAAAAATAATAAAAATAATAAAAAAAAAATAAAAAAAATAAATAAAAAAAAATAAAAATAAAATAAAATAAAAATAAATAAATCTAAAAATAACTTCTATCAATTATTTCAAGAAAATTACAAAAATTTAAAAACAATAAATAAAAATAAAAAATTATAAAAATACATATAAAAAAAATCTTAAAATAATTAAAAAATTACTTAAAAATATATTAAAAAACTTTTCTTAAAGTAAAATTGTATAGTAAAAATTAAATTTTCTAAACAATTTAAAAAATATTAAGAATTATAAAAATTAAAAATAAACTTTAACAAAACTATAATACTCTCGTGTGCTCTTCCGAGAGTATAATAAATATAAAATTTCTAAAGTAAATTTAAAAAAACACACACACTATTGAATATGAACACAAAACTTAACTAAGAATAATAAAAAACTAAACAACTTAAAAAATAAAATGAATAGAAAAATTTAAAAATTATAGCAATTAAAAAAATTGAAAGCAATTAATATTGAAAAATGTACTCAAATTAATAAAAAAAACATTAAAAGAAAAAGAAAATTCGAAATAATATTAAGGAAATTATAAAAAATATATATTTTAAAATTATAAACATTAAAACACAAATGAATCAGAAAAAAATAATAAAAAACTAAAAATATTAAACTTTACTAAACAGTTAGATACAATTAATAAAATTATAGCAATTTTTATTTGAAGAAAAAATTAAATAAAAAAACGAATTAGAATTTTTTTAGATAAAATTAAAGTTCATTAAAAAATTAATTTCAATATTAAATAAAAAAAAAAAAATCAACAAAAAAATTAATAAAAAAACTAAAAAATATCAAACTTTGCCAAACAAAATTTTATGACAATTATTATTAAAAATTTTAAATAATAAAAAAAATATACAAATTTTCTAGTTAAAGTTCATTGAAAAACAATATAAAAAATCATAACTATTAAAAAATATATTTCAAAATATTAATATGCATTAAAAAATTAAAGTTATTTAAAAAAATATAAAAAATTACAGATATTAAAACACCAAATCAATTAATAAAAAACTAAAAAATATTAAACTTTACTGAACGTAAGTAAAATTATGACAATTATTATTAGAAAATTTAAGAAAACAAAAAATAAAAATTTTCTTGATATAACTAAAACTCATTAAAAAATATATAAAAAAAACTTTAAATATTGAAAAAATCTATTTCAAAATATTAGTATTAAAATAATCAAAGTTCATTAAAAAATATAAAAAATTAAAAATATAAAAAAATCAATCAATAAAAAACAAAACTAAATAAAATTATGACAAATTTATATTTGAAACAAAATTTAAATAAAAAAAAAAGAAATAAAAATTTTCTAGATAAAAATAAAATTCATTAAAAAATATATAAAAAAACTTTAAATATTGAAAAAATCTATTTCAAAATATAAATTTAAAAAAAATATAAATTCATTAAATAACAAAAAAAAAAATTAATTAAAGTTTTCCAAATAAATTTTATACAAAAAATTAAAAGATTATATAATTAAAAAAATATAAATTATAACATAAAAGCTAAAGTTTAAAGAGTTAAAACAGTTAAAAAAGTAAAAAAAAAAATGTATTAATAAAAAATTAAATTAATTTAAAAATAAATTAAGATTCTAAAAATGTAAAAGCCTTATCAACATTAACTGCCATATTGCGGTGGAGCCAACTAAAACACTTTATTTGCAATAAATAAAAATAGAAACCCATTTACTTACATACATATTAACATGTATGCCTATATATAAGTACTATATATACATATGTACATATGTATGTATATGGCTATAACTACTCATGTAATTATTTATTTTACGGTTTCATATGTAAATGCCAATACGGCGAATTACTGTTGTTATAGCAACTCGTCGCCATAACAAATATTTACGTAGCGCAAGGCGCATAAAAACAAACCACACACACACACACATGTATGGATATAATGCAAATGCAAATACACAGGAACAACCTATATACATACATACATATGTATATGAATACGGAATGCAATATTTTGCGAAAAATATACCCCTTTGCATGAAGTTCCAGTTGAAACTGCAACGAAATGAGTGAGTAAAATAGTAATTGTATAGTTAATGGCAAAAATTGCAACCTGCAACTACAACAAATCATTCAGGCGTAGCAAAGAGGGTTGCGCTGCGTCAGATCCATATGTATATAAAATCACAAAAATACAAAAAACCGTTAAGAAGCACAAGCACGCAATCACGCTGATAAGCGAATGCGCTATCAGTCTGTCGAAAATCGATAAGCCACCTGCCGTTTACGCGAGCAATTTTTGGGCTGCAATTGCAAAATGTTTATAAACGCATCGAATAATTTGTAATACACTTAATTAGGTCATTTACCCAATTCGTGCATATTTAGTATTTATTTTTATCTAATATACATTAATACTAAAGTGGGTCACGATAAGCAAAAACCGTAGTAAATAAAAAAAATTATGAAATTGTTTGTGGCAACGCCACAAATACCATAAATATTTGTGTAGCAATTATTTCCAAATTAAAGCGGTTTTGCAAGTAAAAAGAAATACAGAATTTAAAATTAGGCTATGTCAAATGATTAATGCACAATAAATGCTGTGGGATTTTTAGTATGATGCGTTTATCATCATTTTCACTTTAAACATTCTTTTAAAATTAATCATAAAACCATTTTCAGTTCCTTCATTAGCAAAAACAACAAAAAACATTAATTTCGGTTGGAACAAAGCTATAATACCCTTCACAAATAAACAAGTTTTCATGTAAGAACTTGATGTTGACTGATCAGTTTATATTGCAGCTATATCCAATAGTGAACCGATCTGAAAAAATTTTTGGGAGATTGTAGCGTTGCTTTGAAGAATAATCTATGCCAAAATTTAAGAAGGTACATATCTCGTCAAATAAAAGAGTTTTACATACAAGAACTTGATTGTGATCGTTCAGTTTGTATGGCAGCTATATGCTAAAGTTGTCCGATATCGGCGGTACCGACAAATGAGTAGCTCCTTGGGGAGAAAAAGGCGTGTGTAAAATTTCAGTTCGATATCTCGAGAACAGCGATACTAGTTCGCGTATATACAGGCAGACGGACAGTCCGACATGGCTAAATCGACTCAGCTTGTCACGCTGATCATTTTGAAATGTATACGAGTATATATTTTACTGAGTTATCCACTTCTCCTTCAGCAAATAAAAATATGGGAATAGGTTATGCCAGGTTCAAACTGGTTAATTAGCTGAGACAATTAGTGAGTCGTAAATTTACAATTGACTCAATTCAGTTAAAATACTAAGCATTTTTCATTGATATCTGTCACAAAATCTTATGATTCTGTTTGCAAATACTCTATGTGTTTAAAATATATAATAAATTCACCATAAGTCGGTTTTTTCTTAGGTTACAACGTAGAAATATTAAGCTTCGACAGTCAAAATAAATGAGTTTTAATTGCATTCTGACTTTGTATAGCAAAAAAGAGGATAACCTGAGCCAGTTTAGCTGCTTTAGATGAAGTGTATTTCCCTCCTTCCTTCTTCCTTCTCAATAAGGTTGTTACAAGATCAACTATTGTGAATTGCGTGCTAATTAGGCAATTAGTTAATTGCTTCATTGTATGGTAAATTGAGAACAATTAAGAATTTTTTGTTTTAATTTCTCAATTGACGAAAAAACTCAACTTGAATAGTGTCATGTTTGAACAAAAACAAAATTAATGCAAACATGCCAGGAAAATTCCAAAAGTTTCACCACGAGATTCCTTAAAAACTCATGGCTTTCAGACGTGATATTTTTTCCAAATAATAGATACTGAGGTAATAATGTTTCTTTCCAATATAAAGGAGGAAGCGGCAATTCGGAGGATCTTCCAATTAAAATTAAGATGCCATACTTATACTACATAGTTTTAGGTGTCTGTCAACTAATTTTTCGTAGTATAAAGTGAAAAAGTCCAAAAAAATATAAAATAAAATGTCTGCACACCCTAAAATTCACTCTCTCTTATAAAGACAGCGGCTCTAGAAAACTTATAATTATAAAAAAATATTTTTTTTTTACGGGGAAAGTAATCTTTCTCATATTTTAATCTTTTACCAAAAATTAAAATATTTTGATCGCAGGTATTTAAATCACCTAAACATTATCTATGCACTTTTGACCAAAATTTATACCACTTATAATTTCTGAATGATGCAATCTCAGCCATAAATCTTGTAAGTACACACAAAACAATAAAAGCCAACAAACAGTACGCTTCCCCAATCACTTATAAACATTTTTGATGTATCATCCAAGCAAAGAAAAAAATGAAAAAAGAAAAATTGAAAGCAATAAAAAGCTCGTCAGTTAAAAGATTTAACCCACACCTAGAACCCGCGTAGACAAGAGCACAAAAGGTGCATTAAAAACTTAATCGCCATTGATCATATCAATGTCAAGTGTCACTTAGACACACACAAACAAACATAGTGGCATACAAACAAAGATCTCGGTATCACCGTTACACGTGTACAAATGTATTTTCAATTTTAATCCTAAAACGCAATTAATTTGATGCATTAGAATTCACGCTTATGTAAGCGCACTGTCAGCCTACGGCCAACAAACACTCAACAACAACAACACGACAAGAATTGCAACAACAAAATGACAGTTAAATTGTTAATACGCTGTGTTATGCAGTCAGTGTCACTTCAATTGGCACACCTTTGTAAATGTCAGCGTCATTTTCGTGGCTTAGACGGCGGCTGGTGCGGGCGCAAAGCAAGAAAAAATCTGAAAATCATAGAATAACGAACGAAAAGGCGCGATTCATAAATCCGTGAACGATTGGCAACAACATTGAATGTACCCATAAATATGTGCGTTGAAGTTGTTTGTATACATGTTAGAAGATAAATATTTACAAAGACAAAAAATGCTCTAAAACATTTAGGGTGGCAACATCGACTCGGAAAATAGTCTAATTTTCTTTGAAAATATAAGATGGAAGTTTTGTAAACTTCAATTTTGAATTTTTATATCTAAAAAATTATTATAACTAAAAACTTTCAAAATTTTTGAATATTGAAACTGAGTATTGAATTTTCTTTGAAATATTACACGAAAATTTTTTTAGTGAAAATTCGCAAGTTGCTGGAAAATTAGAAGTTATATTTTAAATAACAAAATTTTTTGATTTGAAATTTTTCGAAATTTCAATATTTGAAATTTCCATTTTCGAAAATTAACTCTTTATTTTTGAGGCTTAAAAATTTTTGCCAAAATTTTGGAATAATATTAAAAAATCAAATAGGAGAAAATACGAACTTTGCCTGAAAATTAGAAGTATATTTTTATATTTTTAAAAACTAAATTTTTGAAATTCTAATTTTTCGAAATTTCGAATTTTGAAAATTAACACTTTTTTTTGAGGCTTAAAAATTTTTGCCAAAATTTGGAATATTAAAAAATCAAAAAGGAGAAAATACGAAGTTTGCCCGAAAATTAAAAGTTATATTTTTAAAAACTAAATTTTTGAAATCTTAATTTTTCAAAATTTCGAATTTTGAAATTTCATTTTCGAAAATTAACTCTTTTTATTTTTCAGACTTAACATTTTTTTTCTAAAACATAGTTTTTAAAATTGCATATATAATTATTTTTAAAATATTAGAGTTATTAAAAGTATGAAAATATCATATAATATATGAGAAGTAGTTATTTCCGCAATTTTTTTTTTGAAATTTAAATACTAATTTGACGTCAAAAAATAACAAATCTTGAATATTAAAAATATTTGATTTTGAAAGAAAAAAACAAATTTAATTAAATTTTTTTTTTATTTTAAAATTTCAAATATTGAAAATCGGAAAACTAGAATTTTAAGTTAAAAAAAAATGTTAAAACTTTACTATTTAAATTTGAGGCCTAAAAACCAAAATTTTCGAAAATAAAATATATTAGAATTTAAAAACAAAAACGTCTAGGCTTCTTAAAATAAAAGATAATTTAATTTCAAAAATAAAAATTTCAAATATTGGAAATCTGAAAACTAGAATTAATAATCACGAAATTCAAAAATTTTGGTTTTCACAATATGAAATTAAAATTTTTGAACAACTTTCGAAATGAAATTTTAATGGTATATAAAACAAATAGATATGTTAGTTCAAAAAAATTTTGTGAACTTATTAAAATACATACATATGTACATATGGTGCTCAGATATCCAAATATTCGAAAATAAAAATTCTAATTTTTGAAAACCAAATTGTCTAAACCTCGAAAATAAAAGTATTTTAAGTTTCGAAAATAAAAATTTCAAAAATTAGAAAAGTTAATATTGAAATTAAAAAAAATTCGTTTTCTTTATTTGAAGCTCAAAAATTCAATATTTCGAAAATAAGTATCCTAATTTTTGAAAACAAAATTGTCTAAGTTTTGAAAATAAAAGAATTTTTAGTTTCGAAAGTAAAAATTCTAAATATCGGATATTCCAAAAATTAATCTAGAAATTCAAAAATTTTGTTTTCCAAATATAAAATTTCGAATTGAAATGTTAATTTATTCCTCAAAAATCCAAATATTCGAAAATCATAAATTCTAAATTTTGAAAATTTTTAATTCTATTTTTCTTCTATTTTTTTTTTTTTGAGATTTCTTAAAAGCTTGAGAACAACCCTATAACTGGTGTTAACGTTGATTTTTTGGCTAAGAATCAATTGCAAAGCTTGTTTATTGAATCTCAGTTTACTAACAGGCGTTTTTCAACAACTGCCAATTTATGATACAATACACATACATACATATTGTACAAACAAACGCACTTAAATATATTTTTACATATTTTTAATTTTGTTAATAAAAATATTATTATGTGTACTTGTATACATAGAGAAGTGGGTACAGCAAGTGAATACAGAAATTCCACAATGAATGGCAAGAACAGGTTTTGCATGCATGAAACAACAACAAAAATATATACTATAATTATTAAGCGCAACAAAAGCCAACATTACAACCGCAGCAGCAGTAAATAATAAACAAATACATGGATAAATATTAACAAACACAAGTGCATACATACAAACATATGTATTTATGTATTTATTTATTTTCAATATAAACAAGTCAACTTAAATTTGTGATTGCAAGAATTCGCAATGCCAGACACAGATTCGAGTACAAATGTATATGTATGTATATATGTGTGTAAGTGTGTGTGCTTAAAAGCCCAGCTTAGCCATGAAACGACCGCCTCCAATCGACTACTTGTCTATATAATCCACTAAAAGAGCGAACTACCCACTTACATATAGTGTGTATATACATACATATGTACATACATATATGTATACCAGCTTAAGACTCAAGAGCTGGCGGGCCATTCATACGGAAAAGTCAATAATCATATAAATAGACATATGTATATTATATATTTAATAGCTATGTAGAGGCTGTTAGAAAAATAAACAAATTAAAACTTAATTATTTAGCAAAAGGTGAGAATTGTCGGTACTTGAAATTTATACGGACATTTTTATGAATAATCGCCCACCTGTGCAACTGAGTCGTGATGATGGCGATCTAAGAGATACAAAATGAACATTTTGAAATTTTTAGATCTAGATTGAAATCAAATTTTCTGTATTTTGATATATATTTTAGAATTTTAGCTAATTATTATAATCTAAAAAGTGCTCATAATCAAATAAAAAAAATCAGAAATTTTTGAAAATATTCAAATTAAATTTACATTATAATGGTCAATTTGGAAAACTGCAATTCAAATATCGCAATTTAAAATTATATTTTCCGAAGAACGAATTTTCGAACATAAAATTTTCGAATATCGAATTTTCGAAATTAAGAATTGTTTACTTTCGAAATTAAAAATTTCAGTAACCCTCTATTTTCCCTAATGAATTTTTCGTAGTTAAACTAAAATTATAACCAAATCTTCCTTCAAAACATTTTGCCAACAAAAAAAATTTTGAAAATGTGGCTTTAAAAAAATTCGTACATCATTTCAATTTTAAAATTTTAAGTTTGGAATAACGAAATTTTAAATTTGGAGATTATATCTAAAGCTCCTACATTTTCGAAATTAAAAATATTTTACTTTCGAAATCTAAAATTTTAACCACGCTTACTTTTTTCGAAGAGATTTTCTTTGAGAATACTTTAAGAGTTAAATTTTTAAGAGGAAATGCAATGATTCTAGGCTAGATTATTATGGTTCAGTAAAATTTTTTAAGGTACTACATCTTAGTTAAATTAGGTTTCAGAGGGTTTAGTCTAGGAAAGCAAATTACGCAATTAACAAATTAACGCTATGATATTGTCTGTATATACGATTAATGCTTAAGATTATTAGAAGCCGTTTCAGACAGCCTATGAATTGAGTCAGTCTATTTTCTCTATAAATATAAACGCAGTCAATTTGTTAATTGACTGAATTAAGCTTGTCAGATTAATTGAGTTTGGTAGAAAAATGTCTGTATAATTATTAATGTACACAATTTGTTAATGGGCTCACTTAAGCTTTTCAGTTAGTTCATTAATTGAGTCAATTAGCAAAATTTCAATACAATTAATATGTAAACAATTTGTTAATTGACTCAATTAAGTGTTTCAGATAAACCAGAAATCGAGTGGATTGTCACAAATGCTTTATAAATTTTATAGCGATTATTTTCTTAATTGACTCAATTAAGACTGACAGATCGTTCATTAATTGGGTCTATTAGCAAAACATCTAAATAGGTAATTATTCCTGAATACAATTTGTTAATAGACACATTTAAGCTCTTCAGATGGTTCTTTAAATGAGTCACATAGCAAAATACCAATATAATTAATATGTAGACAATTTGTTAATTGACTCAAGGTCGTGTTTCATAGAAGCCAGTGGTCAAATCATTTAGTTACTTTATAAGTATTAATGCGATTAAATTCCTAATCGACTCAATTAACCATTTCAGTGTTCACTAATTGAGTCAATTAGCAAAACATCCTAATAAGTATTAATGCAGACAATATGTTAATGGGCCCAATTAAGCTTGTCGGATAATTCTTAATTGAGTCAATTAGCAAAGTGTTCAAATAATAATTAATGCAGACAATATGTTAATGGGCCCAATTAAGCTTGTCGGATAATTCTTAATTGAGTCAATTAGCAAAGTGTTCAAATAATAATTAATGTAGACATTTTGTAAATTGATTCAATTAAAGTTAATTAGCAAATTTTCGCTTATAAAACATACATACATGCGTCATACACTAAAAATAATTTCAAGTGCACTGTTGCTTGTTAGGCGTATTTTCCAACGAAAAGTATCGACGTGTCAGTACAATGCTAATATTTACATATTTAAAATAGTACAAAGTGACGCGCAGATAAAGCGCTTATCTAAGTTGTGCGCGTGAACATTTTATTTACGAGTTTAATAGCTTCATTTGACATTTCATTTTTTATTCGCTTTATATTTGGGTGCTTATCGGGGCAAGCAGCCAGCCAGCCAGCTGCACTCACTAAAGTCTACGCCTCCAATTGTTAGGTGACTTTCGAAATAATAATGTAAATAAATTAATTTTTTATTAGTATTTATTTTTGTTATTGTTGCATTTGTGGTATTTGTTAGTTGTTGTAGCTTAAAAGAATGGGGACACTAAGCATTATCTATTGGTTGTTATGGCCTTCAATGCAATTAAATGAATTTCGAAAATTCATGTAAAAAATGTGAGAGATAATGAAAGCATATTCGTTAAAAAATAAAAAACAAATGTGTTGAAAAGTTGGCTTGCTTTTGATTAGCGTGGTCAGTTCGATTGGGAACTAATTTACATCATGAAATAAGTTTGCTCTGTTTCGGTTATTGATAACTATTTGCATTGGTGTTATAGTAACGGTAATAATCAAACAGAAATAATGCATTTGGTAAAAGAATTGAAATATCGTTTCAACTAATTTATCGATTGTCATAAATTGCTATTATTTTATATCCCTGTAAATTACAAACCAAAAAATAGATAAATATACTTCCGATATGGCGTTTTTATGTTCGTACTCATATTAACAACAATATGAACAAACCAAACAAAAAATTATTTTTGTAATAAAATGAGCTCGAAGTAATTAAGCGAGTACTCAAAAAGTTGATGTATATCCAAAACAAATCGCCAATGTTAAATGTCTTTTAAAATCGTAAAGGGTAGGATAGTAAAGAGTAATCCATAATTTTTGCATTAAATAGAAGGTTTTACATACAAAATTATTGTAACCCGATTTAGATCAAATATGCACTGATTTGTTCTACAATTTCAAAGTATTCTCTAGAGACGAATTTCTTACCAGCAAAATCATTCGGCACAGACATTAACAAGTAGTAATTACTTGGGATCAAATCCGTAATATTCGGTAGGTCCAACAGAACCTCCACATCTACATAGCTGCCGGAGCTTCTGGTGGGTCACTATCAATGTATGCAGTGGGGTGTTGTCCTCTTGGAACATATGTAATTCTTTTACTATTGGCAAAACCTGTTCGATTGTTGTTGTTGCATCGTCATTCTTGGCATGGTCACCGTTTGCGCCGGCTCACCGCGATTTAATCACGACAGTATTTGCTTGAAGTTATCGGAAGTGTTCCACTTTTCATTCACAGTAACCGTCCTCTTCAGAAATGGATCGGTTTTGTTAAGGTCCTTCAATGATTCGCTTATAAAAATTCGGTCTATTTGTTCTTTTTTTACTTAAACTTGCATGGCACCCATACATGAGGCTTCTTTTTGTGTCCAGCCTTATTTAAGCGGTTCCAAACGGTCGATTGTGCTTAATTAACGGTTGGACTTAACAAATTTTTATTATTTCATCGATATTTTCGACAAATAACCTTCCAGTAATCGCGCGTAATTGGCTATTACAGTATCAGGACCATAAAGGCTATTCATATTTGCAGCCATCAGGTTTGTATTTCGATTTTAACGAGGAAAAACTAAAATATATGGTATTTTCAAACAATCAAATAACTGTGGGAGGCATTTTTTTTAGTATGAAGTCTTATCGTTCTAATGTCATATAACGTAACCCGATCGTACTTATAAAACGCGATTTACCGAGTATATGCTTGAAATGGTACGAAACCTGCCAACTATAGACCTCTTCGCTGAAAACTGCGCAGCAAAATCGGCGAGACAACTACTGGCTGAAGGAGAATTTACATATAGCACCTTCGGGCATAGCTCGGTGGGTACAGGCGGTTTGACAGCTACCGATCCCACTTTCCAACTTGGAAAGTAGGTTCATAGAAAAAGATAGTTGGCGTAAAGGTATATTAGCTGTGCTCAACATTCTAAACATTTATACGCATGGCGCGAAAATGGTCGAAGAAGTTGGTGCAGGGATATACTGTCCACAGTTAGACAAAAGGCAGCCTTTTAACTTAAGTTTTAAAAGTTTTAAGTTGCTGGACCACTGCAGTATATTTCAAACTGAGCTCTTTGCTGTTGCGAAAGCCTCGGAGCTGGCCTCTAATACACCTTCAGACAGATTCCAGAGCCAAGCAGCAATCAGGGCATTAACTTCGTTTCGCATATCGGCCAGAAGTATGTTGAGAAGCAGGGCAGCAGTGGAAAGTGTTGCCAGAAGCAAGCAACTTTACTTCTATTGGGTGCCAGGTCACAAAGGCATCGAGGGCAATGAAATAGTGTACGAGATTGCCAAGGATGGTGTACAGCTAACACCGGAAAACATGATGAACATTGGGAAACCCATAAATTGTCTATACGACGATCTGGAGAGAAGCGTGGTATAATAATATAGAACGAGCTATATGGGTGCAAAACTGCAAAAGACATGTGAAAAACGGTAAATCGGAAATACAGAAAATTCCTATAGGCACTCGATAGAAGAGTCTATAGGATCATTATCGTATCGCTGACAGAATGCGGCTGACAGATCGAGAAGTGTGTAAAAAATGTCTAGAGCAAGGCATCCGGGAAACAAAGGAGCATTAGCAAGACTACGCTGTAAGCATTTGGGGTCTCTATGCTATGATTCACTGGAAGAAGTGTCGATAGTGAGGCCAGAGAGTCTGTTTAAATTCGCGTCAAGCGCAGACATCCTAAAATATGACTACTCCTCATGGACCTAGTAACTGAACTATAACTGGTATCGTAAACGACCAAAACTCGCCTATGTGTGGCACATTTTCCTACCAAACTAGGTTAGGTTAGTTATTTAATAACTGGAATTTTTTCAACTTTAATTAATTAGAAACTTTGGTGTAAAAAAATCTGATAACATAAAAAATAACGAATTCCTAAATTAACACAATTAACAAATTGCGATAAATAAATAAAATTTGTTGGCTAATTGACTCAATTAAAAATTTTAGATGAGAAAAAAATACACAGAGTTTCATCTGACTCAATTAAATGTCTCATAGTAATGGAGTCAATTAAAAAATGTAGACTATAAATATTAGTAATTGGCAATTGGCTAATTGGGTTTATTAAGCGTGTCGTCAATTAATTGAGTCAATTAACAAATTTTTCTTATAAGTATTAATGCAGAAAATATTTTAATGAACTCAATCAAGTTTTTAAAAATTTCTAACACAAAAGTAGAAAACAAAAATGGTTTTCCTGCTGAATTAAATTATTATACTAAATCACGAATGCGACATTCAGGAGAAAATATGCGCCAACACAGTGACATTTGAAACTTAAAGCGAAATAGAATACGCGAAACGAACGAGCAACGCCCACTTGCATAGATCACCAGCGCATAGCGGACCACAGAGGACGTGGGAAATTGCAAGCTCAGTAGTTTGCAGCGCGTTTGCAGTCCAAACTTGAGACACTTGCAAACGGCAAATACTTTAGAATGCAAAATAAAACCAAATGAGCATAGAAGTAAAGAAGAAGAAGAATGTCTATACTAAGCGAGTGTGCAACTTTTGACTGTCAGCAGAAACAAGAAATTTATATAGGAGCATAATGACAAATAATGCAAACAAAAATGTATGTAAAAACAAAATACAAAAACAAAGCAGGCGAGCAAAATGACAATGTAGAATATGGTGAATGGTTATTATAGTTTCATGTTGATATGCAATTTAACGGCGAAAATCCGAAACGAAGAACAACAAGTGTCATGAGACAAAAAATAAAAAAATAGAAAATATTTTAGTTAAAGAAAATGTCGCTGCAGCTGCGATTTCTGCAAAGCCAAGACAAAAGTTACTCGCACGTAGGAAACGAGCGACGAGTAAGCTGCAGTGCGCAGTGTTGCATGCACAGCAATTCTTACGCTAGAAGACAATTGGTAAGCCACTTTTATTGTCGCGTTTTTGTTTTAATTTATTATTTTATTTTATCTTTTTTGCAAGTATCAAATTGCACATTTGCACGGAAGTGCGCGCAGCGTTGACAGTTAATTTTAATGATGCACGAAATTCAGAACGCACGTGGTGAGCGAAACATGAAAGCGGCAAAAACAGGAAAAGCAGATGAAAGTAAGCCAGCAAGTGATATTGTTGAGCATCTTTCACACACTTTTGACAAGACATTTAAATATTTTTTCGACATTTTTACTAGCATAACAAGATAGATTAATAAATACAAGTGGATATGCAGTGGAGAGTAAAATAAAAGCAATGCAAGCAAGCATTTCGAATTTTTAATAACCAGCTCAAACTCACTTCTCCAATATTTTTTTTTGCTTTACTGAATTGCAACAACAATAACAACTGATCAAATTTGAACCGGATTGACAATTTTTTTTTGGTATCGGCTCATTTTTGAGGCGCTTTTCGCTAGATTGTTGGACAGTTTCCATAAATTTCATCATAAGCACACGTCTCGTCCTCAGTAATGATTGGTAAATTCAGGGCAATCGACGCAGTTGTGTTTGCAAGAGGTTCAGGTTTTATGGTAAGACTATAGCGCTTCCTACCCAACAAATTAACCAATAAGCATGGCGTCGATCCATATGTTTGTTCAGATCCTCTGCTATCACTTTGATGCAGAAATGACGATTTTTTAGCACTGCTTCTTTGACTTTTTCGATATTATCCTTATTGCCGAAGGTGGATGGACGACTAACTACGGTTTGAAGGGTTTTACGACTTTCACTGAATGCTTTGCGCCACTGAAAAACTCTCCTTGTATCGATTCAAAATGTGGGCGCAATTTAATTGTACCAGTCCGGGTCAAATTTGAGCACATGGACCAAAAAATCGGGGGGAAAAAGTGGACACAACCTGCTTGGTAAGTTAGGATTAGTAATTTAGGCTGCGAAGATCAGACGGTATTTTTAGCCTCGGGGCCTAATGGGTAAAAAGTAATAATTTAGGATACGCAAACCCCATATTGAGAACGCAAGTTGCCGTTCACACGAGAATCTGTGGTCTAATTATCCAAGAACAGACCTGGATTTATATCCAAAGCATACTTTTAGGATTGCAAATTGCGTGAATATAAAAATATATATTATTATTATTAATTATTTTTTCAATAAATGGCTTTACATTAGGTTAGGTAAATATGCTAATTTTACGTGAGGCCACGAATAATACCACTTGGACCGCCAGCATGTTCGATAGTGACTCGCCAGATGCTTCGGGAGCTTGGTTGGGAGGTTCGTTCTTATGCATCTACTTTAACGTCTGGATCTGTCACTAAGTGATCATTTTTTGTCTTTGGCTAATGATTTTGAGGAAGGAGGAGTGAAAATCAATTGTCCCAAAATTGTTTAACATTACTGTAACTTATTTATTATATACTTGTATGTATGTATGTGGTCGCATGAGAAAAGTTAAGCGTGGTTGCACAATTGACATAGTTTTTAGCGCTTCTTGCATGTCTTGCATTTCTCTCGCTCCATAAAATTGAAGAAAACACCGAATTTCACACGGAAATCTTATTTTGCTTGTTGCAGCGTAAGCGCGATATGAAATCATCAAAGAAATGGTGGGGGAAAAAAGCAACAAGAAAAAAACAACAACAATTTATGTGAAATACATATGTGTTTGAAGCAGAATTAATAAATAATTAAGTACTTTCATGTAGTGGCTGCTTAATTTATTTATAGCTTGTATAGTTGTTGTACGAAGTCAACCTACGAGTGCATTTCTCTGATGGGGAAAGTGTATCTAAAACAAAGTTTTTATTAAGTGGACGATAAATAGAGATTGCCATAGGCCCTATTTAATTAGGGACAAGTTAATCGCTAGCTAGATCGCTAAATAGAACTCTAACTGAGCGCTAACTAGATCGGTAACAAGATCATTCATAAGTCGATACTAAATATGTATGGCTTTCGGAAATCGACAAATCTTATTTTATGATATTATACATATAAATACAACTACAAAAAATTCCAAAAATACAACAACAAAAAATTTTCAATACAACAACAACAAAAAATTTCTTAATACAACAATTTTTTCAACTTTCATGTTCAAACAACCGTCTAGGAACCTCAAACTGAATCGCCAGGTAAATTCTTCTTCCACCAAAAGTAATGTTTTTAGCATTATTCAAGCAGACTGTTTTAGAATGTCTAATTAAAAAAGAAAAAAAAATTGCTTGGTTTCTGGTTACTCATTCTCAGCAGCCAAATCGCTCTGTAGTGATCGGTAAACGCCCCTTAGTCATACAAAAACAAAACAACAACAAAAACAAAATCATCAAAAATCACTTTAAATTCGCCTCAAATGCTGGTAACGTGTAAGTTGTGTAACGGAAATATGTGGAAAAACGTAAATTAATTACAACATGCAACAACAAATTAATAATGCATTTTTTTTTGTATATTATGGAGTTTAAATAGCGATAATGTATGTGGGGAAGAATTACAATGACGTAGGTGAACCAAGTGCAAGACGATAAGCGCGCTGGTGCATTGGGGTACAGTGTTGTGCATAAAAATGCAGTAAGGTGAAATGTTTTGAAAAAAAAAAATAAATAAATAATTAAAGATAGAATTACCAAAAAAAAAACAATAAATTAATATTGCAAACAAATTGAAAATGCTGCAGAAGATTTTGTGGTAGTCAACTTTATCACACATTTGAAGACGATAAAAAAAATTTGTATTAAAATACGCGAAAATTAACTTTGTCATTGCCAGTCCGGGTCAAATTTGATCAGACGCTATAAATTTTTTTATGATAATAAGTACTTAAAAGTGTCAAACCTACAAAAAAAATAAAAATACAAAGGCAAAAAAAACTAGATAGAATGTATTATCAGACCAGAAACCTCTATGAATTAATCAATTATAAACAAATGACACGGAAAGACCCAAATGTTATATTTAACTGGAAATTATAATTTGTTTTACAATAAATAGAATAAAGAAATATAGAAAGCTACGCTGAAATGCTCAATAGGTGATGAGTATTCCCTTAAAATGCTTTTCTTTAAAAAAATTCGAATTAAAATTTTTTTAATAAAAATTTTATTTTATTTTATTTGTTTTTATT
The DNA here is from genome assembly GCF_016617805.1 of Bactrocera tryoni. Classification (NCBI taxonomy): domain Eukaryota; kingdom Metazoa; phylum Arthropoda; class Insecta; order Diptera; family Tephritidae; genus Bactrocera; species Bactrocera tryoni. The sequence goes on from NC_052502.1 coordinate 17,406,202, forward strand.
TAATTTTTTGACTTTTTTGAAAAAAAATATGCAAACCACAAATTTTAGTCCTTTTAGTAAGCTGCTAATTCTTTGCACACCACTATTCCAAATATTCCTGCATTTTCACATGCGAGCATGTACCATCATCAACACACATACATAGGTACACCCATAAGCTACAGCATCAAAGCGCACAATGCGGAACCAAAGGCTTAATAAAGCCGCCACCGACGCCATAAACCCAACAACAAAAGCAATTGTCTGCAACAAATTCCGATCGATACGTCACAGAACATTTATTGATGGCCCGGCTCTTGCCAGTGAGCAGAAAATAAAAAAGTTAGAAAAAGCCTGTCTAAATTAGCCTATCTCGAACCTTTCAAAATGAGTGATCATGACGGCAAAGTTCAGAATATTTTTGGGTGTGCCCTCGCAACTGATAGGAAGTGTATGCTGTGGTATGTGGTAGGCAAAAAAGCAAAATACTCGAAACATGGCTTAAATGCAATCAGGCAGCGGAGAGTGATGACTTCCTGCTTTCTTAAAGCGTTTGTTTATCTGCGCCTTGAACCTTCTTTTGGCTATAAGCGAAGGCGTTGAGTTGCTGGTTAGACTGAAGTGGCTGGAAAAGTGCAGCGTCACGAAAAAGAACCAAATTAAGTTCGCGTCATATGTTGTTGTTATTGTTGTTGTAAAAATGCATTAGAATGCTTTGAATTTCTTTTCTATTATAATTCTAACCAAATTGAACCAAATTGAGTGCATTTGATTGTTTTTATGCGCTTTAAATTCTTATGAGCATTTTGAGCTTGGCTTTATTATCTCTATGAGAAGACACAATCTTGAACATTTTCTTGTTAAATTTCTCTTATGTAACAACTTTACTACGCCTGCAACAATTCTTACAAATTTCTACCTGCTTTTCCCCCTTGTAAACACAAGTTATTTAGTTTTTTTTGGGTTCTTCATGTTTTCTTGATTAATTATTAGGCTTTTAAGCTATGCGTAAGGCATCTATCCTAGCTGACTGGCTTGTAGAACAAGTGTTGGGCATCTCACGTTACCAGAAAAAGGTAGGTGCATAAGAAAAATATTTGTTTGTACATGTGCAAGTGGAATGCACCCCCTTCTTGTGGCCAAGAATGAAAAGGGTCATCAAAAATGTAATTAAAAATAAGCATATAAAAGTATGAAAGAAAATAAGACACATAAAAAGGCCACAAAATTTTCCATTTATTGGGAAAATATTTTCCTGCCGCCGAGGTCAACGGAGTTCACCTGTTTATATTTGCTTATTGCATTTTTGCTATTGACACATAGTTTTACCCACAATTCAGGCCTTTCAAATACATAGGATTGAGAGCAACTTTTATCAGCATTGCGTGTTTACAACACCAATATTTAAGCAATTTTATTAACTCGATTTTATCATTGAACAAATAAAAATTGGCTCTTCCGTTTTTTTAAAGTCTTAATTCGTTGATGGAAAATTAAAACGCTTGCATTGCTAGTTAAAAAAACAGGTAAACCTCTTAGCAAGAAAAAAAAAGTAGTTTATTTTCTTTGAAATTTTATCTCGTAAAGATAAGACTTTGACGTTTAAAGATTACGCCGATAACGGAAAGTGAAACCTACTGCTTGGAATGGATAATAAAAAAATAAGAGATTTTGTATTTATGAAAGTCATAAAGATATTTCCTTCTTTTGTTTTAGTTATTATAGTTTTAATTAAAATATCTAACATTTAAAAAGTTATACTCCTTTTAGAAAATTGAACATTCAACAAGTTCTCTTTCTTTAAAACACGATCATCAATTGCATTCACCTACGATGGCGTAAGTACGAAGATCAAATTGTTATTATTTCAAAATTATATGATGTATTTCTTACAATAAGAACAATTTAAACACTGCCTAAGGTTTATTTACTACGGCGACCCCTGAATTGATAGATTTCATGTCAAATTTGTATGAATATTTTAATCCTACTCTGAGCAATAATTTAAGAACAACATCTATAAGTCAACAAACTGATTCTTTCTACTTTTATGTATGTACATATATTATTCATTCATATTTTCGATTACTCACCTTTCCTGCTGCTTTCTTGTAACGCCTGGTTGCTTCGTTGATAAGATCCTTCACCAGCAAATCGCCATTGCCACATGGCACAACAATGCGGATGGCACCAAAACACACGGTGACCTTCATTTTTGACAATTTTTTTACGTTTTTTCTTTGCACAAACAACTATTCGTTAAACTTAACAAATACTTTTATTTTTTAACAAATAATTTTCACTTTCTAGTACACAACACTAAGTTAAATATTTTCAATTAGGTGAATCGCTAACTAATGAGTCACACATTCGTTTTATATTCGGCAGTAATTCATATATTTATATTTTTCGTAGACGTTTAGTTATTTAAATTGAAAGCTAGGCGGATAAATAAAACATTATAAATATTGGTATTGAAACGCTATTAAATAACTGCATTAAAGTATTTTGGAAATTGGAATTGCAAGGTCATATAATAGGCGCGCGCCAGGCCATCGCCAGACGAAAAAAAAAAATATTATTATAAACAAAAACAATGCAATTATACAGCATTCATTGTGTAGTCGATGATGTGTGCTGCTATTCTCGAGAGGGTCGTGACAAGCTATGGAGTCACCCTCCAATTGCCTTCTATAAAATGCACTAGCAAAGGCGCCGTTAGTGATCCTTGAATTACATACATGAATACATAGATATACATAGGTGTACGCCGGGTATTTTTATGTGGTGGATGTAGATTTTGTGGTTGCTTCCACATAAATAGTGTGCAGCTGCGCTTTGCCGACACGAAAATACGTTACACAAACACTAACTTAGTGCTAGTAAGCCAGCAATTCTACTAAAGCAAGATTACAGCACAATTGGGAAGTGCATGTGCTATAGGATGTTTAGCACTTGACAGCTGCACTTACTGGGTGGATTTAAGAATTAGATGGTATAAGGAATGTCGAGTCAGAAAACCATTTACATATTATTAACACATCTAATTACTTTAGAACTTCAAACTTTTGGAACTTTATACATATTTCTTTCAAAGATCAACTGCTTATTAGCAGTAAAGCTCCTATCAGTATCGCTATGAACTTTTAAGGAAAACATGAATCACTAGAATATATCGCACAAACAATGCAAAACGAAGCAAACATCATACACAACAAATTACTGGAAGAAATAGCGATCTGAATGCGCGAGTTAAAAACTGGATTTTCCAGCACAGATTTAGGATCGCAAAAATGTGGCCATAAGCGAAAAAAACGTAATAAATGTAGATACAAATGAAAAATCTATTTGGTACTACAAAGAAAAATAACAAATTTATTTACAAACTTCACTTTGTTATACACTTGTCGGTTTTTTCTTTGCTTCACCGCTTTTGCATTATAAACGTTTACATTTAGTTTCGTCGCCGTTGGTTCGACGTTGTCGGCACTTACGGCATTTTTTATCAATTCTTAGTTATTGCTTACTTTCTTTCTTTATTTTGCACAATCTCACCGACACGTTCGTTGGTTAATTTTTCGCTTATATTTTATTACATACTTTATGTTTCGTTACCACAATTATTCACATAATATAATTTTTCACTTCGCTGCACTTGCAAGTTGCTAATATCGCGTTTTAGTTTCTTATTGCACTAAGTAAGTGCATAAAATTGGTTAGTTTTCGTTAAATCCGATCAGTAGACACAACTGCATTATGCATTACACACTTGGAAAATTTGAAATTTTTTCAAAAATCGCGTTCTCCGCACACGCGCGCTTTACTCCCGTTCGCACTCATGTCAACAACTCGTTTGTCACTTGGCTTCCATGGAATTTTGCCGTTTACCTTGTTTCGTCATTTTTCGCTGCTTGGTTGCCACTCGTTTAATTGTTGTTTTTTGAAGCCGCAATTTTAACGTCTATTTCAGTAGACTGCCCAGTGTTGTTGTTGTCTTCTCGTGTGCTGTTGTTTACCTACCTGTTCTCTGCTTGCGTTCTCTGACGACAGCAGCAGCAGAACTAGTTTTTGTTGACAGCCCACCAATTCGTTACTTCTCTTTGACATTTGGTTTACTCGCTAGAATTATAGGGTGTTACCAGTAGTGGACGGAAAGCAGGAAACAATTTGTTTATTTAATAAATTACAATAAGGACAACTTTTGCTGTTAATAATATTTCTATAAAAATGCGTGTTTTAAAATTGTTATAGTAACAATAATAAAAGTGACTAAAAATACGTGAATTTACAAATTAACCATTCGTTATGGTTTTTATGGATGGCAGCACTAGTATTTTACATTTTGCAGGATTGCAATGTTGTGGTATATGTCGGACTATAAATCGTCTTATTTTTCTAAGCATATTGTTTGGTTTTCAATTAAATATGACAAATTCAAGTCATAAATAAGAATAAAGAACAAATATTTCTGATTTTTTGATATATATAGTCATACAATTCGGAAGATTTTATGCTTGTACTGAAGTAGTACCTTTTTATTACTTGCATTAGAAACCCCAATTGTCAGCTGTCAAATTTGTTTTGATTCGACGGCGTGCTCCTATTCAATACTGGCAGTACATTATTGAAAATATAAATTTTTTGAATTAAATATTTAAATTATTGTTAAAATGAAGCAAAAGAAACGACAAAGTGGTCTACCACCACCACCTCCCCCAGAGGAGTTGGAGGAAATGTCGCAGGATGATAAAATGCAGGACTCAAGTGGTGAACAATCTGCGCGGTCCGATCTAGAACAGCAAAACACAACATCAGTAACCAGCAATATTGGGGAAAATCTTGAAAAAGCTGGTGCTGACGATGATGATGATGATGAAATGGACCTGGGCAACTTCAATGTAAAAGCGAAAAAGAAACGCAAGAAGGGCATCATTTACATATCGAACATACCCAAACACATGAATGTTACAAGGATGCGTGAAATTCTTGGCGAGTACGCGAAACTTGGACGTGTGTACTTGCAACCAGAGAAATTACCCGGCGGTAAGTTCCATTTATTATGCTTTGAGAAAAATTCTAAAACATAGATATTGTTTGCAGCCAACGACAAAAAGAAGAAGCGAAAACGCTTGGCACGTCACTTCACAGAAGGTTGGGTTGAGTTCGAGTCAAAGCGCGCGGCCAAACAAATTGTTGAACTCTTAAATAATAAACAAATATCTACACGTAAAAAGTCACAATTCTATGATTATATGTGGAGTATGAAATATTTGCCACGCTTCAAATGGGTGCATCTTACGGAGCGTATGAACTATGAGCAAGCTGTGCATAAACAACGCTTACACACCGAGGTGTCACAGGCGCGCAAGGAGACTACATTCTTCCAAAATAATCTTGATAAGAGCGAATACTTGAAAAAGCAAAGTAAAAAAGCGAATAAAGGCAAAAATTCGGCCGCATTAGAAACGTGAAATTCTGATGGTCGCTATTTTATAAAAATCTGTGTAGTGTATTATTGTGTTTTTATGAAGACGGTAAATTAGAACGAAAATTTATTGTAAAATTGACAAAAGCAAAAAGTATTTTCTTAAAGGATATATTATTTAAATATCTAACCACCCCTCTACTGTTACAGATTTGTATAACATAATCTCTCATTGACAAACATTTCGAATCAGAAAGTGTAATTAAAAATCTAAGTTTTTTTATTTTATCCCGTGTTTGAAGTACAAAAAGTAACGAAATTGTGATTGGGATTGACCTATAATGAGGTTTTGTGGAATGCTGTTTGAGAATCGGCACTAAATTGGAGATATATGTATGTTTATTTTTCTTCCGATTGTAAACGCCCATACTCCTTGATGTACAAATTTCTCCCAGTAAATCCGGAAACGTGGGAGAACATATTGTTCACATTCGTCCACTATAGCATATTATATAGTATATGCCATAAAAACTGACCGCTCAGAATTCAGTTCTTGTATGGAAACATTTTTTATTTGACCATTGCCCCAAGCGACTGCACATTTACACATTTTTCGGCCGAACTAGTATAACATATACATAACTATCATACAAAATGAGCGATCAAATCTTGTAGGGAAACCTTTTTATTTGAAAATATTTACTAAAAAAATATTATTTTATTTTAGAGGTTATAGTTCAATTGTATTTTCTTTTTATTTAGCATGTTTCTATAAAATACTTTCTTATCTTATGGAAAGCTTTTAGACTAGTAATACATATGTCTTTACATTTAAAATTATATTTAACACTAAAAACAAATAAAATTCAATATTTATATAAAATAATTTAAGTTTTGAAATCAATTTTTTTAAAACAAAGTAACACAGTGTTTATCTTAGCACAGCTTCACGTTATATAAAAACCATAGAACTACAAATACTTAAATTTAATAAAATTAACATTAATAGATAGGCTAACAGACTATTTGGTGCTACTTAGGCATGGAAATCGTAATGATATCCCTCCATTATGAAAAAATATATGATAAGTGCTGTCGATATTCAAAAGTTACTACAAAACGGTATGCAATACGTAAAAGTACACCTTTTAACTAAGTATTTACATTATAGTTTATTTACATTAGATTGTTTTTTATTTATCGATAATTACTTTTCTCATGGCCATAAATACTTAAAAATGTACTAACACTACACAACACTTGATTACATGTATGCTTAACATAACGGAAATAAATACCACATCAACACATACATACATGGATATCAAATTAATTGCTATTTGCCTGCCACAACATATTTAATCATAAAATTCTTGAATTATCTCAACAATGCTCTGATAAGTGCCGGTGGCAATGCCTAACAAGGCAATCAGCACAATCGCCATGTTCTTCAGGTACACCCAAGTGGTCAGGCCTTTGGGTACGCTAGCGCGCAACACAAAATCGAGTATCACCGGTATCAAGAGCGCCAGTGAAGTGGAGCACAGTGCACCGATTAGCGAAATGAAGAGACCGAGTTTGGGCACAATCACAGCAACACCAACTGCAAAGGAGTGTAAAGATAATTATTTAATAAACAAAATATTATTAATTTCTGTTGCTAAAAGAAAATATTAATAGGTTATGGGTTAATAATATTTTTTGTAATTAAATATGTTAAAAACAGAAATAAAATAGTTGAGGCTAGGTTGGAAAACTTTTGGGGGAAAAATTAACATACATACTTGAAGCTACAATACCCTTCACAAGTAAAAAAGTTTTGCGTACAAAAACTTGATTTTGATCGATCAGTTTGTATGACAGCTATGTATGTATGTATATGCTATAGTGGTTCGTTATGACGGTTTCAACTATTGAGCAGCTTCTTGGGAAGAAAAAATTCCGTTATGTAATATAGCATCGTTTGCTGTCCCTATCGGTCTACTTTTGTAGCGTTCCTATTGAAAAGCCCGTTATGTGTAAAATTCCAGAGCGATATCTCCAAAACTGGGAGACTTTTTCGCTTATATACAGGCAAACGGACAGACGAACTTGTCACGCAGAATTTATATACATATGTATGTATACATTTTATAGCGTATCCAACGTTTCCTTAATATTTATATACCGTGTTCAAGGTTTAAAAAAAAATTGAGGTTAGGTTCGAAAACTTTCGGGGAAAAATAATACAATTTTTTCTATAGCGTTCGAAAGCTATTACTTCATCATAAATATATACTTCTCAGAGAGTTGATATTTTATATTATCCTTGTAGTGTGGCATGGATCATTGGAGCAGGTCATTGTAAAGTTATCTTATACGTAATCTTAAATTTGTCTAGCGTAGAGTTGAACTTGTTTGTTTGCTTGTATTTAAAACGCTATCAGAGACCACTAGCTACACTATAATGACTTTCATTGAAAATTCCACTCTTCATAAACATTCATATTTACGCACTTGTCTAGATAAATATTTATAATCGCTAATTATGTTTACGCCTGGATATTAAAATCGCTAGTCATTCATCGCTACCCATTTTATGATTTGTGAGAAATTTTTTGTATCATAAAAATAATGTTTTATATGGTCCAATAAAACTTTGCTCGAGTGATTTGTCATTTTTGGGATCCCGTAGAGAAATATGTATGTATGTACTTTACAATTTATAACCGCAATTGCCATATTTTATTATTGAATTAAAGCACTATGACAATAAAAGATAAACTTAAATGACAAATACGCAAAAATTCATTGAAAGTTTTGCGGTAGTTTTCCATTATATTGAGACGCTTTGGTATACAGGGTCAGGAACTAAACTTAGATGATGGTAGATGACATACTTATGTATATGAACATTGACATTGACAGGTGATGACTGACTGCTGTCAGGAATATGATTATTGAAGTTTAATCCATCAAACTTTTGTCATTAAGAGCCGTTTTCTCGATATGCGATTAGCGGCTATCTGTCAGTTAAGTTCTGGTTAAAAAAATGTTATTTACTTAACTGACAGATGTCTGCTAACCAGACGTTGAGATTTCTCAGTAATAGTCTTTGAGTTATATTTATTAATAATTTACACTGCCTTAATAAAAATAAGACAAAGAACTGTTCGAAGTAATGAAAATATTACAGTTCAGGCTAGTATTGCTGAAGACCGCAATTTATCGACCCCAAGACATTTTCAAGAATTAGGGCTGTCTCAAACCACAAACTGGTGGACTTTGAGAAAGTACTTAGGCTTCCGTCTTTAAAAAAAATGGTACCCACTCAAGAACTGAAGCCATTGGATCATCGTAAGCGTAGTAAGTTTGCTGATTTTGCCTTGGAACAACTTGAAAACGATAAACAATTTTTTAAGGAATTCATCTTCTCCGATGAGGCTCACTTTCATCTGAGTGTTGCGGTAAAATTGTCGTTACTGGTGTGAAGGAAATCCACAAAAACACCTAAGTGAAGGTTTGGTGTGATTTTTGGTCTGGTGGAATCATCGGTCCATACTTCTTGCGACATTAAGCTAGTGACACCGTTAGTGTCAATGGAGTATAGATCGTTGGTAACCAACTTTTCATGGCCGCAATTGGAAGAAGTTGATCTTGGCAACATCTGGTTCCAACAAGTCGGAGCTACGTGCCACAAAGAACGTGCAATAACCGGATTATTGGGAGAAAAGTCTGGAGACTCGATTATTTCAAGAAATTCTGACAATGAATGGCCGCCAAGAGCTTGTGATTTAACATCATTAGACTACTTCTTGTGTGGTTATTTGAAGTTATTGGTCTTTAGCCATAAACCAGTCTCTCTTCAAGCTTTCGAAGTCAGTATTAAACGTGCTATTCATAATATAAAACTCGATTTAGTGGAAAAAGTAGTCGAAAATTGGGTTCATCGAACTCGCTGGTTACATTCAGAACTTAATTATATCGATTTTACCTCACATTATATAAAAAAAAACATTTTCTAAAAGAAATCATATAAAATTTTTTGTTCCTTAAATGCTCAATACTCACATGTACACATGACCATGATGAACCGCAACACAACTTGTAACGTAATCGGGTAGCTTTGGGCCACACCACACGATTCCTTCATCGGTTTCCAAATGATCTTAATCAGAATAAAGAATTGTATGGGATAACCGAAGAAAACACCCATCGCAGCGACGATTTTGACAACCTGCGACATGCTGCAACAACAAAAAGAAACGAGGAAACGAAATTAATAAAACTTTACACCTCTCCACCACCTCTCCACCACCTCTCTCTCTACTTACACTTCTTCCGCGTTTAAATTCAACGTTATGCTGCCATCAACATCCTCACCCCAACGCATGTAACCAATGAAACCGGTGAATATGAAAAGTGCCGTTATAATGCCCACGGTCACATTTAAAACACCAAAAGTACTCGTAAAGTGTTCGGGATTACGCATTTTATTGCGTAATGGCAGTATGAGCGCAATGCCTTCAAAGGCGAAAAGCGCTGTGCCGAAGAACAATGCTATCTGTGTACCGTTGGTGATGTAGTGACGCTCGCTTATGGCCGGCATGGGACCTTGAAGCGCGATTACCAGTGTGGCTAGAAGACCGAAGAGTAGCGACAAGTTGGCCAACATCGAAACGGGTGAGATGTACTTCAAATTGGTCAGTAACGAAGGCAACATGGCCGGCAGCAATGTGAGAGCCATTGTGGCGGTTTGACTAATTTCGATGCCGTTTTGATGGAGTACCTGTGTGGGTGCGAGTATAGAGAAATTTATTGTTATAATAGAAATAAAATATTTATACTTTGATGTTTTGTTTTGTGTTTAATCTTATGAGGAAAAAGTGACAAGAGCTTCCAGCGAAAGTTTCATGAAAAGAAACTCGAAGAAGCTCATGAGATTTATAAGGTCCTGCCAATATCAAGAGGTCTACAGCATCGGAAAGTAGCCTAATTCATATAGGCAAACAAAACAGATTTACCGGAGATTATTTAGAGAGTTTTTAATGGGTCTAAATGAAGAATATGAACGACTGTGTCTCCTGGTACCTTAAGATTCACTAATAGTTTTTATAAGGCAGACACAATAGTTGAAGACCAAATAGTAACCAATCCCACGACAGTCGGGTCTACATAACCGGAACGAACCCGAACTTTTATCCGGCCAAGGACTGTCAACTCGGCAAAATTCAGCCGCTACAACAACAGCAACAACAAATGGTAACTTAAGATATCCGACCCGACCTCATCTAAAGCCAGTCGAACAATTCCAAGCTCTATCTCTTTCGCTCTACTTAAAAACACTTTCTCACTTACTCACCTGATACAGATTCTCCGTAATGAAAACGAAATATATCGAACAGAAGCCGAATTGTGTTACACACAGAAAGGTCTCCACAATGGTACGCATTAATTTTGACCATTTCCGCACAGGCGGTGGCCCATATTCAAAGACCTTCTCCACTGTATCCGGATAGTCGAAGAAGTCCACACCCGGTGTCTTCTCCACGACTATGATCGAACCGTCAATCAGCAGATGCTCACAGTGCACACAAATAACCGCCAGAATGGGCAACAGCACAGTAGCACCGACCAGCCCGCCATTCTTGAAGGCATCACCCATGGCGAAGAGACCGGCACCAACGCTACCTTTGAAAAGATGTGTCGCAGTCTCCAAGTTACTGCAATAAAATGTTATATGAAGTGGTTAGCGATCTCAAATTATAATATGGATGCTACAGGTTACAAAAGTTTCTCGGTAATGCAATATTGCTTATAAGTACCTTGTGCGGTGAGTCTGCTTGCCACCACTAGACTCCAAATCCGCTGCATTCGCCTTGGCGTTCTTGTCATTTCGCACCTCCAATGTTACGCCCATGTTTCGTTACTGTTATGCAAAACTATTTGCCGATTTACTCTACTTATTTCTTGTATTCTTATCTTATTCCACTTAGAACGCGAATTATTATTATTTTTTCTTGAATATTGCTGCCTTTAAGAATTTATATCTTGTTTCAATTGCGCTGTTGGAATTGTGGAATTCTTGTGCACACGTGTTGATCTTGTTGTTGCGGTCTTTTTGTACACTTTTCTGGAATTTCACTAGTTTACCTTGACACCTTTGACAGCGCTTTGAGTGTGTAACGGTTACAGAGAGTTAAGTCCACTGCAATAAGAAAGGAGAACAGTGTTTGAGTTTAATCGCATTCTTGCTTGATTAATTTTCTAAGAAGTGAGTGTTAATAGTGTAATGATTACTTTGGTATACGAGTACATATAATTGCGGCTGGTGAGTGTTCTCATAAGAATTCTTAATAATATTTAATTAGTTGAGAAACCAGATGTAATACCAAAAATATATGTTATATTTGAAAGGATCAAAGGGCTTAATTTTATAAAGAATATTAAACGAATCTATAAAAAAAATAATATCCAAGCATTCAAATTCGGTCTGAATTCAGAAAGATAACCATTTCGTCTTTAAACTGTCCACCTAGCAACGTTGCTATGATCACTTATTCATCCGGTTCGCTTAATATTCTTAGATAGGTAGATAAAACATATAAATGAGGATTTCACCGTGACCTTAGGTCCATTGTGACCTCTCTTAAGTCATAAAAAGTCACCTAACCCCAGCATATTAATAAGGTCCAATATACTGCTAGATGCTAGTGAGGCCTGTATGGAAATCTTGTTCCCAGGGCCTTTATCTTGCGTCTGCAGACTGCTATGCAGTCAATTTGTTGGTGTTCTGGAGCTTCAGGCTCACTGTCGCAGACCCGGCATGTTATAAAAGTGCTTCTTCAGCTTACAGTGACCAATATAGAAGCGGCAAGTAGTTTGAATTTGTCCCTAAGGAGGTTGATTACATATTCAAACCTGCTGAGGTCATAACCCCCCATTAGCAACTTGGCATGGCGCATGACTTGGAGTTTTTGCCAATACCTGCAGGCAGCTCCTTTATGATATGAGGGCCCCCGGCAATTAAACGTACAGGTCATACCTTGTTATGGATGCTGCGGAGCGGGCGAGCTCATCAGCCAGTTCATTCCAGGCTATAGCTTTGTGAGCGAGCACCCAGATGAGGTGCATTTGGTTACGTTCCGCTAGACTATTCAGCTGTTCTCTACACTCCTGCACCAGTAGCGATTTCATCTCATAGATAGAGATTGCTTTAAGTCCCGCTTGACTGTCACTGGGTTTATCTCTACGCAGCGACTTATGGCAAAGATTTATGCTTTAAAAATTCTCGAAAAACTTCACATAGGTAATGAGAATGTGGTACGTGATCCTGCGACTCCTGCTCCAATTTCCCACAAAATTTTCAAGGCGTCGGTGTACCAGTTGATTGTACTCTCTCTAAGCAGTATCTCGAGAGCGGATTCATTCCATTCAGCCTTGCTGCTAAGGATAACCTTGAACTTCTTGATTTAGTTTACCCTTCTGGTAATACTGTCCCTTGGTAGAAGAGACAATGGTATTATACCACTTAAATCTTTCATTTGCTGGGATGAGATTACCTTACCTCTGCCACACCCTTCTACTGTTATTTGGAGCAGTATGTTTTTGGCTACCTGACCGATTACTAGGTGAAGTGGTGTGAGCTCTAGAATTGTTTAGTGAGCGTCGTTTTTAGCTGGAAGGTTATACTTTGTCAGATACTGACAAGCTTCTGAGCGTATTTAGATATTATAAATGATTCTTCGTGCTATTAGACAATTTTGAGAAAACTTTCTCCGAGATGCTGCAGTAACAGAATGCTGTCATTTTAGTTGACGTTTAGCTTGGTTAATTGGATGAAAAAGAAGCCACTGGACCGCAGGCGGCCGCACTTAGGACAACATTATGCTCATTGTATTCCCGAGGTTTAACTAATTAAGCTTTACCCAGCAATTTTGTGGATTTGATAAATACCCGATTACTTTTCCATCCTGGCTCCGCAATATATCTAATGTTGGATCATTGAAAGCCGTGAAAGATATTATGTTTTAAACGATAGAAGGCTGGGCATTCGCAAGATTTATGTTCCAGCGTATTTTCGTCATTTTCATCACAGAGTACGCGGAATCAGCCGAATCCACTTTACCAATTTTCTGAAAGTGGGATCTTAGGGATAGGAGCCTTGTGATGACTTTTAAAATGTTACTAAGTTTCCTCTTGTCAAAAAGTGGAAGCGTTTTGGTCTGGCCATCATCAACACTACACCTAACTACATTTAGAACCTGCCCTGTGTTGCTAGTGTTCCAAGACCTGAGGTGTTACTCCAAAGTTACTTCCTTCCAGGAACCGTTGAAGGAGCTGAATGGTGTAAAGCAGCCGACGTCTTTGTTATTTGTATAATATTCCCAAAAAATACTTTATAAGCCAATAAGAAGCCCATTTGTGACCACTATCGACATAATTAACATTTTGGAACTAAAAGTGTTAAGAAGGACAAACCTAAGCTGAAGAATCTAGTGAGAGAGTTTTATATAAAATAAGGCCGCAAACATTAGATAAAAGCCTCAAAGTAATGAAAAAGCTTTGAGTCAATGTATCTCCAGTTTAATCTGTTATAGAATAACATAAAGTTATTATAAATCGATAAATTACTCGATTAATTACAAGGCTTTTATTGTAAGAAAAATATCTCAGGCCTGTTAAAAACTCATAACTCATACACTGGGAATCAAAAGTAAGAGCGTAGATCAAATATACAAATTAAATTCCGTCAATGTAGCAAATTCTAAAATCGTTAACTTCATCTCACGAAGTTATATTCTACACACTAGACTAGTGAAAATTATTGCACTAACTATATTCCTTCCGCAAACAGATTGTAAATCAAAAACCGACATTCCAAGGTAGTCATTTAGATAAAATGCACTTGTTGCTATAATTTCCGAACGATCTCAACAACCAGACAAGTTCTACATTACTTACTCTAACGTTACTAGCGATAACACGAAGGTAACGCATTCACTATCTCAACGCTTACTATTTATTTACATACATATATACATACATATGTAGAAGTATGTAAGTATGTGTTTTTTGCATTCACTTTCGCTTTCAATGATTAATTGCACACTAATCAGCATTCATATATTTTAATTAAAATAATTTATTTTGCATTCTACTGTTTTTTTTTCGGAGCGGTGCTCTACTGCTCTTCCTGCCTTTTAGCCATTCATAAATTTCGTTCTTCTTCTTCTCGCTAGATAAAAAATACATTTCGTTATTAAAAAGTTATGAATGACTGAGTGTATAATGCACTTGTTTCTTTTTCTATTCGATTGTGAGCAAATTTATGACCGACAAATTCGTTAAACTTATCGGTTAAGTGCAGTTCGCCTCAGTCAATACTTGTACGTATGTATATATACAGAGTAAACACATACAAACATGCTAATACTACATGGGAAATGTTGGTGTATGAAAATTATGAAATTAATTATTTTAAACGAAGATTCTATGTGACTGTTTTCTAGCAGAAGATTTCAAAATATAATAATATTTCTGGGAGAACAATATATAATAATCGTATGAATGATCAACGAGACGTGACGAGATAAGTCGATTTAGCCATGTTCGTTGTTGTTGTTCTTGTATTAGTTACCTAATCCCCGTTTGGATAGTAAGGATTAGATAAGTTGTCGTCGATGTCATCTAAAGGCGGTAGGGTTAGTGAGGCATGCAAAGAGGTGGCCAGCACGCCGGACATATATTGGATATGTCGGGGTCTATTCTGGATAAGTAGGAATTTAACATGCTACAGTATCCAGTAGGTAGCTGAGCAAGGGTTACTCGTCTCCAATGTGTGGTGGTTTAACTCCAAGTACTGAGAGTGAGTCGGTGAAAGTGTTAATGGCTCTACTGTGAATGTGAAGTGCTTGTCGGAAGTTAGTTGCGTTCCAAGTCTGGTTGGCGTATTTTTTGATGTCAACGACGTAGTTGAGGAACGACCTTTTAATGCTCCTAGGAGGCGGTTCCGCTCCAAGCAGGTGTATGCAGAGATGATTTCTGCAAAAGCAACTGCTTGGAATGAGTTCATTATGATCCTTAACTGGGAGCATAGGGGCTTCACTATGCAGGTGTTTGAAAGGAGACATCAAGCGGCATCCTATCGTAGTTCGGAGTGCAGTGTTTTGACAAGTCTGGAGCTTCCTCGTCTGTGTTTCACTACATCCAGGTGACCATATTCCATCGATAACAGACTACTATAACATATAGTTGAGATACAGATATGAATTTTTTTTTTGGAGCTGCCGATATCAGACAAACCGCATTCATAAAATCAAGTGCTGGTATGAAAAATTTTATATTTAGAAGGGTATTCTAGCTTTGGTGGAACCGAAGTCAATATTTTTGCTTGTTTGTTTATAAAAATTTGAAGATTTTTCAAAAAAAAAAAAAAATTATAATAAAAAGTTATTTTGTCCGTTCGTTCCCCTCACTAAAAATACATTTTAATTGCGGTTTTACAATATTCCACTTCATTATAATATTATTCCGTTAATGCTTGTATATGTATAAATTAAAAAATATATACTCGAGACTTTGTCCGTATTTTAAAAACAATCTTTTGCAAATAAGAAGGCATATAACAGTCGAACAAAAAGATTATTAATGATTATTTTTTCACCTGAAAGTGCTTGAATTGCTTTTTTGTAAGTGGCAAAATACTTTGTTCTGTACCTCACAAGTTAAAATGCATAATTAGAGAGTCATAAAATAATGTTATTTATATGAAACAATACAAGCGTTTCTAGAATATAAAAATGTATTTCTTAGAAAAGCTTTGAATATGCAAATGTACATAAGTGGACCGAAGCAAGACAAAGCATATCGTGTGCATTTTAAAGCAAAGAAATTCGGTGCGAAATCATAGAAGCCAAGAGACTTTGAAATACGATTTTGCATGCCAGAAAATCTCTTTGAACAAAGAAAACTCGCGTTTGAATTAAATTGTGGCTGGTGATGAAAAATTGATCCATTACGACTAATCTAAATGTATTATGAGCTTCTAAAACCGTGTGAAACCATTAATGAGGAATGCTACCGACAATAATTGTAGCGAGCGTTTGCCGAAAAAAGCTTGGGGTTTGTGACTATACTTATACTTTTCTTCCTCACTACAATCGTGAGTCGGTCAGGGTCGAGCACACGTAAATAACTTCGCCAGTTGTCTCTATCCTTTACGAGGTCACGCCAGTGTTACATCCCATGTGCAGACAGGTCGCTATGCACTTGATTCTTCTTTTGAATGCGTGAACGCCTTTGCTTCCGTTGTCCGTTGTCTCAAATCAAAGGAGTTTTTCGCTGCAGCATCATCTTGCATGCGAACGACATGGCCTCGTTGAATTTTATGCTCACCCATCTTCTTCGACATTCATCGATCAAGCGAACGGCTTCAAAGATTTTGCAAATGCTCCAAATGCTGTCCCATCTCGGGTCATCATTGTTTCTGCGCCGTATAATAGTTCGGCAATAATGAAGGACTTATAGAGTGGAATTTTTGTTCCTGAAGAGAGGGATCTGTTTTTCAATTGCAAAAGTTATTTTGCACTTGTTCTCCAGGTTTAGAATATTGGGCGAATTTAAGCTGACTAGGGGCGAAACAATTTGCTTTTCATTATGACAATGCTCGGTCCCATGTTGAAAGACCGCCTATCCCGACTACAAGCCTGTTTACTCGTACATTTATCAAATTTACAGCTACATACATATATCTAACCGATTACATGAATATTATTTATTCTTACTCTTTGTTATAATATTACTTGTGACTAGTAAAGTTTTATAATACTATATTTGACTTTGATTGTTTATCAACAAAGGAACCACACGACGGTTTAATTGGTTTGTTGCCTGATTTATGGTCATATGTATCTATATGACTGTACGAGGTGTGTTCAAAAAGTATCGCGAATTTCGTGTTTTTTCAAAAATTATTTATTTATTCATGAATATCTATTTTGTCCCCTTCAAAGTAATCCCCATGAGATATTATACACTTGTGCCAACGGTTTTTCCAATCTTCGAAGCACTTCAAAAAATCATTTTTTTTATCTTCTTCAGCTCCTCCTTCGATGCCGTCTTTATCTCGTCAAGAGAAGCGTAACGTCGTCCTTTCATGGGCCTCTTCAGTTTAGGGAACAAGAAAAAGTCACAGGGGGCCAGATCTGAGGAATACGGTGGCTGCGGCATCATTAGTGTGTTGTTTTTGGCCAAAAAGTCACGCACAAGCAACGATGTGTGAGCAGGGGCGTTATCGTGGCGCAAAAGCCAATTTTTGTTCTTCCACAAATCCGGGCGTTTCTGGCGGATTGCTTCGCGCAAATTGCGCATAACTTGCAGGTAATATTCCTTATTGACCGTTCTTTCCTGTGGCAAGAACTCATGATGCACCACGCCCCTGCAATCGAAGAAAACTGTCAGCAAAACTTTCACATTCGACCGAACGGGCGTCCGGCACGCTCTTCGTCGTTCACATCTTCTCGGCCTTCTGAGAACATTTTGTACCACCGATAAACGTTGCTTCGGTCCAAGGTAGCTTCTCCGAATGCCACAGCTCTTAAGAACTCAGGTAGTGCAGAAGGTGCTTAACAATTAGATTAAGTAATTAAAGTCGCAATAAACCTACCTCGTTTCCAACGAAGTACGTGTATGCGTTATTCATAAAACTTTATGTTCATTAGAGATTAACAGAATTGTTAAAAAATAATGTGAATGCGATTATCGAAATGCTTTGACAAAACGTGATGCAAATAAAAATGTTCTGTGTTTGAATAACCATTATATTGAGGTTAATTTTCAAGTTGTCCAATCCACTAGCAATGAAACAATATTTAAATTCCACATAAATATTTTCATGCGATTTCGTTTGCTAATAGAACGTAGACTGTAAGGTTAAAAATACTGTCAGTTGTCAACTGTCAACGTTGTATGTAAGTTGTCAAGCATTTCTTTCTTGGCTGTGCCGCTTTGGCGAGGCTAAAGTTCTAACAGGAAAGGTTTATCATATGATATGATAGGCTATACGTTTTCTTGTTCAGACTCTCTCATTCCTTCTGCGACCCCAGAAACTAACGCGGTTAGAGAATTGATCATCTTGGCAGCTTTATAATGAACTGATATTGTAGACAACATTGTCCTTCGCGATGACCAAAATGTTTCAGAAGCCCGGAGAATCTCGCATGGAGCATATTGGTTCATATAAGAAAATTAAATTCTTTTTCTGGAGCATTTGGACAACGAAAAGGACAATGTTGTTATTATAAAAGTATGATCTATCAGTAATCAACCACAAAATCTAAAATTAAATAAGTATTTTGTTAAGATTGTATATATGTATATTTTTTTTAATCACTTTGGACATCTTAATTAACCATTAACCAGATAGAGCTCTGAAACATTTTCACAATAATTCCTGAGTGCTGATATAAAAAACTAATTAAAATTCTATTCAATATAAATTAGTTAAAATTAGTAAACAAATCACTTCAAATAATTTGATATATAAATCAAGAGTTTATCGGCCACTTAATTGCCTAAACAAGCAAATTATCTTTAATTAACATTGTCGAAAAACACCCTTAAGTGTCCAACCGCTTGAAAATAAGTCTCACATGACACACACACTTCATACGAATACTTATTGACGTTACTGTTATAAGCTGCAGCAGTTTCGTGTGTTTTTATAGACCGCAACCAATTACTGTCAAAATTTTCACAGTAAATCAAAGTTTTCCGCAAATTGAACAAAATTAGTATATGGTGGGTAATTACGTGAGAATAACGTCAGAAGTTCGTATCTCTAAAAGTACTGCAAAATAAAAAAAAAATTAAAAAAAAAACAAAAAAATGCAAAATCACTCACTAAAATCACAATCCGACTGTTAATATCGCTGACAGCTACATTTGTACGTGTAAATCTATTATTTATGTTTATTGGAGTTTTCAGCTGACATTTGTTTATTAAGAATATTTACTTTTATAATTTATATATATTACGCCTACTTTGATTTCAATTATTATCAAATATCAACGCTAATTGGAAACATACATTTTGCACTTTATTTAAAGTGTTAAATATACGGTGTTGAGATTCGCCCAAGTGCCTGCACTTGTTGTTGGTATGCTACATTTTGGGAACCGTGAGTGAAAGTCGATAACAAGAAATTGTTTTGGAGGGTCTGCAAATGCTCTCTTGAGATTTAACCAAGTAGAAAAACAATTTTTTTTAATTTTTTTTACTTAAAGGGTGATCCATTTCGACTGGTTTTTAGAAGAAATGGTAGCTCTTGAATATCTTCAGGTTGGTTTTCGTCGAAAACGCTGAAATTTTGCTTGTTTACATACCCATTGAAACTAGAAATGAGCCTTATTGCTGAACAAAATTTGTCGCGAAAACGTCGGATCTTCTTGGAACTTTTCAAGAGTCCATAGAGCGAAGTAATGTTGCTTGGTAAGATCCAGTGGCTTCAGTTCTTGCACAAGCTGTAGTTTTCATTTTAAGATCTCGACGCAAACCGCGCCAAGTCTGTCCGAATTGCTGAGAACGGTGTCAAATCGACTCTCAACGGTCTTCGTGTACACTCTCAGCTAAGGCTGCTATATTTCTTTCACTACGTGCTGAACGTGGTCTATTCGGTCGAATGTTATTATATAATAAAGAATGCTGGGTATTAAGATGAGTGATGGTAATGCGAATAGTACGCTCAGTCAGCCGATTATGTTGACCATAAGTTGAGAGAAGCGCGCGAAACACATTCTTTATAGAACTGGAATTTTCGTAATAAAGTTGGATGAATGGTAAACGTTGCTCAACAATACTGAAGAGAAATAACCTGAAAGCTTGACACGGCTCACGCGTGATCTGTCGAAAAAGGCTAGTGGAAAAAGTATCTCTACTTGGATCACCTATTATATTTACCATATAAAACCAAAATCCGATCTCTTTAAAGGGGCCGGTAAGCAGTGCCAAGGTTAATAATCTTATGATCTTATCCGATACCAAAGGAAAAAAAATACTTATTCGATAAGATTTGTACGAATTTGAAGTGGTTTCGGAAATCAGCGACATAATCAAGTGCACGCCTGTCATATATTATCACAAATTGGTCGGTTCATAAACAACCAGCGGGAAATATGGTAATACGTGACGTATTTAACTAAACGTTAACACTTTGGTACCAAACAAACTAATTACAGTGTTGCTAACGCTAAGGTAGTACAAAAACAAAAATGTTTAATGAACCATAATTGAAAGTGATCGTAGATACCAACGATCGTTATTGATTTATGAATTATATGCCACAATCCTTATGAGAGAGAGAGTGAGAGGAAGTTGTTGTCAACTACTCAACTATGGTTATATTGATGTAATGATCAAAAGAGTTCTGCAACAAGAACCGCTAAAATCAACACAGAAAATTTTCCAGTCAAAAAACAATAAACATCAAGCAAATCACATAAAAAATAAATAAATAAAACGATACAGGAAAATTGCTTAACTTAAGCAACATATTTTTACTTTTTTTAGAGAAATTCACTAATAAATTTCACACATTTATGATATAATACATAATTGTATGTATATACATATGTACATATGCCCATTGACAGCTGCTTTGAGAGTCCGCAAAATTTTTGTCTAGAAGAAGTAAATACAAATTAAATTGACATACATATATACTATTGTATATACTCTTAGGGTGTCCGCAGAGTGGACACTCCAAGCCGAGGCGTGCGTAAATGCTCGTGTTGCGTAAATGGGATCACCCTTAGACAGTATTTTAGCGACAACTTTCTTTGTTTTGATAAGATTATATATACATATATTTTTATGTTTGCGAAAAATGTGATAGCATCTTGAATATATGTATAACAAAATCAATGTCAAGATATTATTTGTTGAGTCTGGATTCCAAAACAAAAAAATATACATATAGTTTTTATATACATACATATAATAAGGAATGTGAGTTTGTATGCATAATATCATGGACTCCAAGACGATTACTTTTAAAATTCGTGCAAATACTTATTAAATATAAAATGTATTAATTTTTATTTTTTTCGAAGATCCAACTTTGAAACTTTGTAGCTTCTATTATATAAGATTGCATGAAAAATGTTATAAACCATTGAAATGTGAGAAAAATATACATAGATGATGTTAATATTTTTACTTTTAAACTTACATATTGGAACTAATATTAATTTGGAAAGGAAGCTGAATTTCGAAAATTCGAAGAAAAATATTTCGATCATGGAGGTTAACTTCGAAAAATGAAAAAGTTGGAACTAATATTAATTTGGCCAGGAAGCTCAATTTCGAAATTCGAAGAAAAATATTTCGATTATTGGGGCTAACTTCGAAAACCAAAAAAGTTAGATAAAATAATTTTTTTTTAATATTATTTTGGCCAGAAAGCTCAATTTCGAAAATTCGAAGAAAAATATTTCGATAATGGAGGCTAACTTCGAAAACAAAAAAAGTTAAAACTAATAGCAATTTGGCCAGACATCTCAATTTCGAAAATTCGAAGAAAAATATTTCGATTATTGGGGCTTACTTCGAAAATCAAAAAAGTTAGAACTAATATTAATTTGGCCAGAAAAAGCTCAATTTCGAAATTCGAAGAAAAATATTTCGATTAAGGAGGCTAACTTCGAAAAACGAAAAGGTTTAAACTATTATTAATCTGGCCAAGAAGCTCAGTTTCGAAAATTCAAAGAAAAAATTTTCGATTAAGGAGGCTAGCTTCGAAAAACGAAAAAGTTAGAACTAATACTAATTTGGCCAGAAAGCTCAATTTCGAAATTCGAAGAAAAATATTTCGATTAAGGTGGCTAACTTCGAAAAACGAAAAAGTTGGAACTAATATTAATTTGGCCAGAAAGCTCAATTTCGAAAATTCGAAGAAAAATATTTCGATAATGGAGGCCAACTTCGAAAAACTATTTTCTCTGAAGAGTGTTAAACAGTGTTATGGATGTCTTCATTTTATAATCTTAGCCAGTTCTCAAGATATAAGTTGAAAAATTATTAATGAAAAACTAAACTGAGTATTTTGAAACAAAGTAGAGAACTTTGTATGTATGTGAACTGAAAAGTTTTCTATAATTATTTAATTAAGCATTATTTGAAATGAAGTTTCCACTGTTGAAAAAGCATAAAAGATTATACTACCAAAAGTGATTGAAGCTTTAGGCATTCAAAACTATCTGGAATTACCAAAATTTTAAAATCCATTGTTAAATCGATGAAAATTTCCTAAAAATCCTTAAAAAAATATTATGGGTTTGAAAAAATCGATTTTTTTAATTGTCTTATTAAATTCTATAACACCTCTAGAATATTGTCCTAAATTTTCAAGCTGATCCGAGTAATAGTTTCGGTGATGCAGCCTTGAGAACTTGTGCGCTCGAAACTATGTTTTTGAAGTGTGAATACCGCAAAATAACTATCGGGTCTGGTAATTGCAAAGTAAAATAAAAAAGATTTGTGGTGATACTCTATTAAAGTAGATCATGTCATGAATAGCACGTTCAATATTGACTTCTAAAGCTTGAAGAGAGTCTGGTTTATTGCTAAAGCCCCAGATTACGAATTAATACAAACACAGTCATGAACTTAAAAAAAAAACCCACAAGCAGTAGTCTAATGGTGTTAAATCACAAAATCTTGGAGACCTTTCAAAGTCATAATTTCTTGAAATAAACGGGTCTCCAAAGTTTTCTCGCAATAATTCGGTTGTCACACGTGCTGTGCAGCAGGTAACCCCGTTTTCTTGGAACCAAATGTTGTCGAGATCAATTTCTTCCAATTATACTATATAAAGTTGGTTATCAACGATCTACATATATCACACTCCATACGGTGTCGCTTCATTTAGAAAGAAGTCAATGATTTCACCAGTTAACACATCAAACTGTGAATTTAGGTGAATGTAATGGTTGTTCATAATTAATTTGTGGATTTTCTTTGCACCAGAATGTACAGTTTTATTTATATATCGCACCATTCATATGAAAGTGAGCCTCATCGGAGAAGACGATTTTCTTAAAAAAAATCGTTATTGTTTTCAAGTTGTTCCAAGGCAAAATCAGTAAACACACAACGTTGTCGGTGATCCGCTGGCTTTAGTTCCTGAGTAAGAGCAATTTTATACGCATGCAAGCCCAAATCCTTGCTTAAAATCTGCCAGATTGTAGTTTGAGACACGGTTGTGGCCCGGTTATGGTTTGAGTCTTGAGTAGGTCTTGGAATCGACAAATTGCGATCTTCAGCAACACTTGCCTAAACGGCAGCAGTATTTTCATTACTTCAAGCGGTTCTTTGTATTATTGGCACTTGAACACTATGTCAAGAAAATATACTTTCCAAATTTTCAACCATTCGACAAATAGCGAGCATAGCTCTCCATTGACAGCAACACACAGCACAGGTGGACGATTATTATGACCGTAAATGGCGAAAGCGCAGGAAAAGTTGCATTTGGATAACGATTATTTCGATAAAAAAAATTTATAATTTGTAAATGTTGTTTTTCCGTAAAGCTTTCCATGAAGAAATTGCAAACAATGCTAAGTACAGTGAAAAAAAATTACAGTTCATGACAATTTTTAATATGTATAATATATTAAAAATGGCCATTGCGACACCTAGAAATCATAGTATTCCTATTGAAAAATCCGGTATAATTCACTTTCTGCTTTAAGCCAGAAAATAAAAATTATAATTAATTCTCAACAAAAAATCTTTTTCTCGCAATTTCCAACCACCGATTATACGAGTATTTCTAAGATTTGATAAAATCTATCAGATAATATTTTAAATATCTTAGCACTTTTATTTTAATAGCTGTATATATAATACAATATCAATAATAATAATTAAATATTTTGCGTTTTATTTACAATTTCCGGATACTTTTATGTCACCATATATTTAAACCTAAAGAACAATAATGACTCAGCGGTTTTTTAGATGGAGCTCTATAAAATTTATTGGTTTTGCATAACGATACTTAACTAATTAGTCCATATTAATACTGTTTTTGCATACCGATACTTTATATTAAAAAATAAAATATGGGTTTAATTAATTAATTATTGCATATTGCATAATAGAACAACTGCAGTAAATGCTATATATCGTCACTTAAAATGCAAAATAACGTAAAAATCACCTTTCATAAGTTTATAGGCGAAGGAAGTGCAATATAATAGAAGACTAATCATATTGGAACAATTTTGAGTTTTGGTTATAAAATGGTTATATATATTATATACATATACATATGTATATATGTATGTATGTCACTTAAATCACTTAAAATGCAAATTTACTTAAAACCACTTTTGATAAGCTTACAGGCGTTGGAAACACGATATAATAGAAAATCACTCATATTGAAACAATTTTGGGCATAGGTTATAAAATGGTTATAAACTGGTTACACATTGGTTATAACTGTAAGCGGAGGCTTGAAAATTTTTCTGATCGTGAGCAATAAAAAACTCATTTTTTTTAAGATACGTTGTTTTGCATTTTAGGTGGCGATACACACATATTTCTCCTAACTGTTTACATTAAATAAGAATTGGTCATGAACAAGCTGCAATCAACAGTAGCCTTGAAAGTATTAAAAACAACAGAAAATAACTATATTTACAACGAGTTTTACACAAAATTATTTGCTTTGTCTAAAATGCAACTTGGGTTTCATACTAAAAACAACAACAACAACAACAAACATCAATATTATTATTCAGCTGTTTACCTGCTTCAGTTGCTTTTGCACAGCTGCTGCGTTTAATTAATTGAGCAAATAATTCCACCAGATTCGGCAATTAGCATAACAGACACGCTCTATACACACATACGCAATTGTTGTGACAAGTTCAATAAACGCGTTAAATTTGGCAATTGATTGGCAAACAAATGCACCGAAAATAGACACGACAAATAAGAAGTCCGGCTATTAAACGTTTTTGTTGTATTTGTATTTGAATTGTGGCTTACAAAATTATTTTTAATTGATTTTCGTATATTTTTGATAACTTGTGTTATTTTTAATTGCACCTTTTAATTAATTTAATTACTTTTAATTAATTTAATTACTTTTAATTAATTCAATTACTTTTAATTAATTTATTTACTTTTAATTAACTTAATTACTTTTAATTAATTTAATTACTTTTAATTAACTTATTCTTTTGTCACTTGAAATTTTTTTTCTTGTGAACAGTTGTTGTTTCAATTCACAGTTGTGCGTTAATTTTCGCAAAATTTCCAAGTTGTTCGCGCCTCTAAGCACCAGTCGAAACTGAACCGCACCAGAGCTGTGTGCGCTCATATTTATTGTACATACATACAACCTTACAAGCGTACATACGGCTGTGTGCATTTAGTGAAAAGCGTCGCATGCGTTCCAAAGTGACTCAAAGGCGACTGCGCCGCGGCGACGCGATTGGCAAATAACTCAAAACAAACTCAATTCCAAAGAACAATAATGAAAAGCAATAAAAGCAATAATAATTATTATAAAAAGTGTCTCAATGCGCGCTGATAACGCGCAGATTACTAACTGATAGCCATGGTATACTAATGGCAGGTGGGAGGGGAGGTACATACGTACATGGCCGCATGTGTGTGTCTGCTCGTGCGTAGGTGTTGGCGGCGCGCCAATAAGCCATCCATCTGCAGAAGATGTGCAAACTGCAAAACTATTTTTTTCTTCTGCAAAAATTAAGTAATATAATTGAGTCTGTCTGTATGTACATATATATGTGTGGATGTGTGTGTTTATTTACATTCCTGCCTTTGATTTATGCAAAGTGCTGTGTGCCTCAGCCGGTGCGTGTGTGAGTATGTTTGTTCTGCATGTGCGAAAGCAGGCGATCGTGACCGATATACATATGTATGTACATACATATATTTTATACATATACACATGTACGTATGTACATATGTTTGTAAACAAACGCACGCGTTGCACACGTGCTAAGGGAGTGGCGCGAACGGAATGCGAAACAAATAAATTAAATGTGGGAAAATACCATTTAGATAAAACTAAAATAGAGTTTGTGGAACAAAATTAATATCATAAATTAGTAAAAATCAAAAAAAAATTATATAATTTTTTTATTGCTGTATAAATTGTGCGTACGATTTATGAAGGTTTTTTCCGTCAATAATTATAAAGAAATAGTTATGTCGATTTTTTTTTTGTTTGAAACGTATTATACATATGTGTAAAATAAAATAAATATTAATTTCTGGTTTCAATAAAATTTTAAATAAATGTTTATGAAATTTTTATTTAAGTAGTATTAATTAGAGTGACTATTTTTGAAATTCTTTAATAATTTTTAAAAAATATTTTTTAATAAAAAAAAATAAAATTAATATTAATTTATTTTTAATTTTAAATTAAAATTAAGATATTAAAATTAAATTTTTTAATTTAAAATAAAATTATTTTGATTATTTTTATTTGAAATTAATATTTTTAAAAAAATTGGTCAAAATAATTTTTATTAATTTAATTTTAATTGTTCAATAAAATTATAGACTTTTAATGAAATTTAAAAATTATAATTAATTTTTTTTTTAATTTTAATTAAAAATGTCTAAATTAATTTTTATTTGAAATTAATCTTTTTTATAAAAAATATTCAAAATAATTTTTATTTAAACTTAAGAATTTAAATTTACTTAAATTAATTTTTTAATTAAAATTAATTTTTTTAATTACTTAAATTTTTTTCAAAATGTTTTTTGATAATTTGATAACATTATTAATTAATTTTAGTTTTAATTTCTTAATTTTAAATACAAATTACTTTGATTAATTTTTATTAAAAAAGTTAAGTAGTCAATGTCTCTTCGATTCGCATTTTCTCTGCTCTCAACTTTTCAGATATTTTTTCGTGAAAGTAAAATTATAAATTTTATGAATATACAGCATTTTTTTTATCAATATTGCATTAAGGGATACATTGAATGAAAAAAATGTAAAAAAGTGTAATTTTTGTCAATTTAAAAACAAAAAAATTCACAATGTAAATTGTTTTTAAATGAAAATTGATTTTTCAAGACAAGCTGATTTTTTCACAATTTTTTTTAATGTGAATAATGCGGAATTCTTTCTACGTTTTCGAACATTTAAGTGCTATCACATTACTTCAACTCGCAAACAGATTAAAGTAAGTAATACTTGTGGAAAAAGACAGATTCAAATTCAAAGTTAACTTCAAAACTTCTCTCTACTTTGATAAGTAGTCAGTCACTCTTCAAGCATTGATAGATTAGCCTTCTTCAGTGCGAAAATAACCAGGAGCTTGCGCCTAAGAAACCGAAAACATCCATCCCTCCGGCGTAATAGTCTGGTATGTTATAATGGAAAAAATTCGAAGCACTTTACTTTTACGAAAGCTGTATGAAACATCAACGATATGAGAGATATTAAGTGTTATTTGAACAGCAAGTGGAAGCAAGTTCATTTCTAGTCGAAATATTGTATAAAACTCTATTTGCCTTTACTACAGTAGAAGAATATTTTAAGTGAGCTATTAAAAGACGTATGACAAACACATCCACCACTAGCTAAATAACAATACAAAATATTCACGAATTATAGGCAAGCCATTCATTTCTGTATCTCTAAATATATTCTATTTGATAACTAGAGTATGCTGCGCGGAATTAAAAGCTTACTTATGGAAGGCGAACAAAGACTGACGAACAAAATATTAATAAATTTTAGAAATGTGTGCATATTTGTTTTTGTTATTTTCAAATTATTTTTATAATAATTAGTAAGGCGTGAAATATCTACAATACCAATATCCACATCCATAGCTGCACATACTACATGTATTCTTAACGCATACACAGCATACATTTATACAGAAATATTAGCACGTCGCAATGAGTTTATTTTTGTTGCTCATACGCACGCGCGTACACACTTTAAATTTATACCTTTAATTCACAATTTCGCCCTACGCGCTTTGCATTCCAATTACGCTTGTTTATGTTTAGAAATGAAAAAACAACGAACATTATTGAATGAATCAAGAGCGTCATTAAGTTTCGTTGCGCGTACGTTAAAGCGAATAAACGAGTAATTAAAACTAGTATAAATCATATGCATACATTAGGGAAGTGCTGTTTGTGGGACTTAGACATATAATATATCCATGAATGAAAAAATTATTTTAGATACAAATTATTTAAAAAAAATATTTCGATTAATTTTATTAAATTTTTTTAATTTAAAATTAAAAAAAAGTTATTTTTGATAAATTTTAATTTTTTTTTTAAATTTATTTAAAATCAAAGAAATATTTTTAAATAAAATAGTTAAATATTTTATTATTAGTTTTTATTAATTACAAAGGCGTACGGCTAGTGAGAAATTAAAAAAAAAATATTTTTTTTTTGTTTTTTATTCCAAAAATGTCATAGTAATATTTTGAAAGCATATTTCAAATATTTTTTTTGTTACAGGCTTTTAAATGAACCAAATGAATGAATGATCTAATATTTTTATTCAGACACAAACAATTCAGTCACTGGTTTTATGTCTGCATGTTCTGCATATATGGTGCATAGTCCTCCATACAATTACCTACCCTCTTTTGATCTAAATAAAAATCGATTTTTTTGCGTACCTAGAACGACCAAAATTTCAATAAAATAAATTGTAACTCGAAAAATATTTAATTTTTTTTCTCCAAAATGTTTTCGTAAATTCGGAAAATATCTATAAATATTAAAGCGGATCGATTTGTTGAGAGCCAAATAAGCGAAAAAATCGCGTATGCGGGAAACATTCCACGGATCATTCTGCGCAACTTTGCTTAAGAGAATGTGGATCTAAAATCGGTTTTGAGCCAGCAACTTTTAAGATGAAGGATTGGGATTAGAAGCATTCATTTGTCAATTTTTGAGTTATTCTGATGATATTTAATAGGTGGGTGCTTTTTCTACTGATCATTGCTCGGAATTGGCAATATCGAACAACTGTAATTCAGATTTTCTTAAATTTAGCCTTAAAAAGCACTGGATCAAGACTTGTTTTAGTTCCATAGCCTCTTATGCCAAAATTATTCAATATGATCCATAGAAAATTTTCCGTAGATTTGTTTTTTTTTTTGAATATGTAAAAATAGACACAAGATTCGATGGTTTTCAACTAATATAGTAACAAATAAAAATATTTTTTATCTAAAAAATACGCGATTTCATAGTACAAAAACTGACCTACTCTAATAAATATATCTATACAATTTTAAAGCCTTAATTCTTTATATATATTTTTTTGAAGATGCCGAAATTCTCTTTTTTAAGGTTCCCCCTTGTCATCTGAAATAAAAAAATATTTTTATTTAAAAAAATTAAAATTTTTATTAAAAATTAAATCTCGAAACTTTTTAAATTTAAATTATATTTAAATATTAAATATTTCAATCTTAAAAATTAAATTAATTGAATTGAAATTTATGCTTTTAAAATTCATTATAACAATTTGCGACCACCCTACTAGGCATTTATTTATGTTTTTATGCACATTTATTGTTACGTAACAGGAAGAGGAATCACATTCGCACTCATTAATTAATTAAATATTCCACTTCAAGTCAAATTCGAGGTCAAAGTACATAAAGTGTATTGATTTTGCTATAGTTTGCCTCCTACATATGTACATACATAAGTGCTGGGGAATGGGGTGTACATGGCGTATGCGAAACATTTGATATCAAACATCCATATATAATACATACATAGTTCCAAATATGTAAATATTCCATATATGTAAATATATATGGATGTAAATATTCATACACAAGATGAATTTCTTCAGAGTGAAGCCTGTAATTTATCAAAAAATAGCATATCTGTGATTCGGCTGCGTTTTCCCAAACCCAGCTGACTCTGAGTAATCGAAACCTCAAAATCTCTAGAGAAAGATTGAAGTGTTCTATGAAATTGATTATTGCTCTACAATTTTGCAAGATTTGCTTTTTTCATGACGTTTTGACGAGATTTCATAATTAGTTAGCTAAATCTACACATACACATCTACCTATCTACTAAAACAATTGACGCTCATACACTTCCATAAATGTTTTTTGTTGTTTTATTTATTACGAAAAGTATTTGCTAACAATATTGCTGTAAGTTTTAGTTTATTTCTAATTATGCAAACTTTCCCACCATAATAAAAAAGTTATATTTTCCTTAAGCGTGGAAACTTTTACATGATTATTATTGTTATTGTTGATTATGTTAATAACGGAAATGTCTGTATTTACATTTCCAATAAAAAAATTATATGTCTATTATCAGGGACAAAAAGTTTCCACTGAATGAATAGAGCAGATGTCGTTGACTTAATTTGTGTCGGTGTTGCCAGCTGTTTCGGTGGGTTACACTTCAAGAAAATGTACAAATTAATTAAAAGTGACGCCTTTGAGCTGAGCTTATAACTCAATTAGCGGTGGCATGTTTTAAAAATATAGGGTAATATAGTATTATATGTACAACAAGTAAGGAAGGGCTATGTTCGGGTGTAACCAAGATGCAAAGGCGAAGGCGGCCTCCCCAAATTCACTGTTTCTTCTGAAGCAAGACAAAGCTGATGTCGTCCCGATCCAGGAACCGTGGCTGATTGAGTACGAATAGTAATAAGCTGCTAGTGACCAACGTTGCAGATAGAACCAGATTATGTATGATGTTCCGAAATGAATAAACGGTTTTTTTTACCCAATTTCAGCAAAGCTCATGTGGTGACGGCAAAACTGGTGTGCGACGCCGGAGATTTCTGGTTCTTCTAATCATTGATTCCGACGGCAACTCACAACATTCAATCTGGGGCAGCTCGAATAATAGAGGTGAGTCGCTTTTTGATTCCATTGTTAGCGAAAACCTGTTCATTTGTAATAAGGGAAACTCTCTTAGACTCATTAGTCACCATCGACACTGAAGAGCTCCTGTCCACTGGAAACGCCGAAGAATAGAGGGAAACCTCTCTGGTGGACTATAAAACTCTCGGATATCATGGAATCCTGCAGACTTTTATTCAACAAGGCTTGCAGAGTGGGACAACTGACGACTGGGTCTGAGTCTGAGTTAAGAAACGCAAACAGGACCTCATGGAAAAGTTTCTGCGAAAAAGTGGAGAGTCCTCTAGTTTTAGACATGTTCTCGCTAAGAACCCTGTCTCTCCGGGTTATCTTAAGGACGCAAACGGGAAGTGGGCCCTAAGCAGTCAATACACACTTCGGATGCTCCTTGATGTTCACTTCCCGAGCAATACGTTCTTTGCAGGGATATCTCTCGGAGTACTGCAACATGATTGCGCAACCTTTGTCGAGCTTCTGGATGAACGGCACTTGACCTGGACGATGAATTTGTTCAACCTTTCAAGTTCCCATGACCAGATGGAATCACACCGGCACAGCTGGAGCAGGCTTTTAAGGTGTCATGCGGCTGGTTGGTACATATCTAAGCGAACTGCATAAGACTGGGTTGCATCCCGGGGACCTGGAGACGAGTCAGTCATACGTTCCTCCTGAAATGTGGTAGGGGCCCCCACGTTACAGCCAATTACTTTAGGCCCATCAGCATCTCTTCTCCTCCTATCTATCAGGCGCGCAACATGCTTATTGTAAAATCAGTGGATACTGTCCTGCTGCTATCGTGTCATGGCTTGAGGTGGCAAATCGGGATGGCGCAAAGTTTGATACCAATACATTCCTTACTGCTTAATCTGTGTTAGTTAAAATGAAACGACAGGTGGTATTTAAAATTGCATATGCGAGCAGTGAGAGTGGTCATAGTCCGATTTCACCCATTTTCGCGCTGCAACATAAGAATGTCAAATAAGTACTACCAACCAAATTTGTTTGAAATCGGACGAGCAGGTTCCGGTATTTGAGATTTCACCTAAATGTGGGCGGTGCCACGCCCATTGTCCAATTTTGACACCGGCTCTTTGTGCCATCTTAAATTTTAAATTAAAAATTACTTCATGAACGAAAACAAGAAAAAAAGCAGAACAAAATTTAACTTCGGTTACAACGAAGGTGAAATACCGTTTTCGTTTAAAATTATTTTCGAAGATTGTTGTTTTATCATACTTGGATAATGATCCATGTCGAATTTCGTGAAGATATCTTGTCAAATAAAAATTATACCTTACAAGAACTACACTTTGACCGTTCAGTTTGTTTGGCAACTACATACTTGTTAAAGCCAGTATCGGCGGTTGGGTCCTTTGAGAGAAAAGCACGTGTGCGTGTGTTAGAGTAAATATATACAGACAGACCGAAATGGCTAAATGGGTTCAGCTTGTCACGCTGATCACCTACCATTTGTATGATATAATAATAGTTTGTCAAAAAAGTCTTGCGGTATTTTCGCTAGTTGGCGCTGAAAGCGCGTAGTTCTAGTTTTATTCGTCGCATCGGGTCATGCTATACCTTCTTGGAAAGCTCATTTCACGCGCTAACACGTCGTTTCTTTTAAGTCGTTCGTGAGTTATAGCGTCGCAAACATGGAGCAAAATAAAGAGAAAAAACGGCATATTTTACTTTACTACTACGATAAAGGCAAAATGTATCTCAAGCCGCCAATAAAATTTGTGCAGTTTATGGACCCGATACAGTTTCCATTTCCACCGCACAACGATGGTTTCAAAGTTTTCGTTCTGGTGTAGAGGTGGTCGAAGATGCGCCACGCTCCGGAAGGCCTGTCGTCGAAAATTGCGATAAAATCGCTGAATTGGTCGAAGGAGACCGGCATAGTAGCAGCCGTAGCATCGGTCAAGAGCTGGACATGAGTCATCAAAAATTCATTTCAATTTCAATAAAAAAAATTCAATAAATTTTTGATAGAGTCTCCGACGTTTCCTTTTAGTTGTTATAAACTTCGTTATAGACTTTGTTTTCAGGGTATAAAGAGAAGGATTTCATTTTCAATTTCAAAATTTTGATAGTTCGTTTCGTTTATGCCAAAGCATCCCAGTTACTAGTACAAAATAAGGAAACATATTTTTTGTCAGCTGTCTGCAAAAGTTTGTTAAAATGTCATTATCTTCATTTCCGATAGTTCCTCTATTATTGTTTCGCTTAGGCATGATAAAGACTTGGAAATAATGTGCGGTAACTATAGTTTTACTAAACTAATTTGGACCTCATTTATTTGCAATACTTTTTCTTCGGACATTGTTTTACCGACTCACGTTTCATTGCCATATTAACTGCTAAATTGGTGTTGTTGCTTTCCACGTGAGTCGCATTAATACCAGGTGTTAGTTTTGCAAGTAATGTAAAATATATTATCTGTCAAAATAAGTACGCCCTGTTAAATAAAAGTATTTTAAAGTTGACATGGCCACTTTAGAAATGTCGCTCAAAGTGGGTAAATATATGTACGTGGCAAAATGTCCCAGCGGGTGGGGCAATGGAAGTACATTCATGTATATTTTAACACTTGAAAATTTTCCACTTACAGAAGCGTGCTTCGGCTGCCATTTGTTTTAATTACTTTTAAGTCGTTGAATTGCTAGAAATTTTTCCTGGATTATTGCTGCAATATCGTTCAAGTAGTAAATTTACGCAAATTAAATTGTGTGTAAACAAGTTTGCCATTTAGAATGCCGCTTAAAAGCATAACAAATAAATAAATTAAATAGTGGTAAGCATACATATGTACCCAGTACAGCATTTTCCTTTCAAAAGTTCGTTGACCATATAGTTAATATTTTGGTACACTCTCAATAGGTTATTAAATTTGGTACGAAGTCGTAGTACCCGAAAGGAAATGTCCGAGATGTACACAATATAAATTTATATAGATGAAAGCATGACGCGTTGTGTTTCTCTGTCCAGAGCAGTATGGAAGCTCAATTGGTAGTGGTCTTACCGGAGACTTAATTCTGCTACCACGGGGAGCAGTAGCCCTTGGAGTTTGCTCCAACCTGCTCTTGCGAACTGACCTCTCGGGGAGTATTGTGATGGTTGTGGTTACAACCCGAATACCGGAAAAACTAAAGCTTTGTTAGTTGAATGTGGAATTGCATTGTAACTGGGTGGGTGCCGGACACAAAGTGCGGCAGAGGTTTTAGATGCGCCTTGAACCCTACCAAGATGGTTAGTGTGTCCATTCCACAGTGCCAATTGGTACTGAAAATGCTAGGCATTTGTTGTGAGCCACATTGATTTGATACGCTGTGCTCTTGAGCGCCGTGGGGTAAGACTGTCGAACCTGACCTGAAATTTCGCAAACGTCCTTTTCTCTCTAAAAAGCTGCTCATTTGTCAGAACCGTCGACATTGATTTACGCTTCAGCGAACTTCTACTCCCATGTGTGGTGCGTGTCTTGGCTATTTTCGACAAAAATTTTAAGCCGACTCCGAACAGTTGTTGGATTTTTTTCGAATATTTTAAATTGAAGGAATATATTGTCCACCGAGAGGAAATCGCTGCAAATAAAAACAATTGAACTAGTGCGAAAAAATCATCGAACCGTAGAGGTTACGTAGTGGTAACAGTTTTCTGAAATTGTTATGTAAACTAACATTTAACTATTGAAAACAGCATGATTTCCGTATAGTGTTCATATCCAGGTAATACTGTATATCTGTCAAATTGAAGTTGAGTTGATTCTGTCAGCGCAGAACTTAAAGCACGCTCACTAGTCAAATGCGGTTATGGAGAACGTGGCAGCACTACCCAGACGTCATTTGATTATAAAGCTTCTGTTGCATTATTAGTAATCGCGGGGATTTTATAAGAATACTCTTCGTGTTGACACAATTGTACATATGTATTTAAATTATATTTCTGGAAAATTGCTTTTCACGACTATGTCCGATCAGGTTACAACTACATCAAATTAAATATAATTTTTGCTCATAATACTTTGCGTCAATTAATAAATAAGAGCTACAAAACCGTTAAATAATTATGGTATTTAAACAAATGTTAATTAGTTCATCTATTTTTAAATTGTCCACTAACGTAAATATCATCGTTATGTTTTTGCGCTATTCGTCGGTTGTGATACGTTTCCGTTCCCGAGTCGTCTCATTTGTAATGTAATTATTATTTATTACTTTTAAAATTAATAAGAGTTTTCTACAGCACCAACAGCAGCATAGGAGACAAAAAGCTTGAGCGTCTTCTTTTTCGTTGAATTATAAGTATAACTGATGAGATGCCCATACTCTCCTTTGAGCAACTTAGATATTGTAGTAGATGTGGAAAGATTGAATGGCGTCGATTCGGTGATCTTCCGTTCTCGTAAACATGGTTTAGCTGGAAATATAATCTTTCAACAATAAGGAACCAGAATTTTAGAAAGCATACTCTGAAATTTTTAACCTTAAAATGTTACCCATAGTCGTAATAAGAAACTAGGATCTTTCTGATACTTATTTAGTCTATCTTAAAATGGTTTTAGAAAGATGCTGCTATTGCAACCAAATGTTCCCTCCCCTTGTAAGATAGCGCCATATTTTATTCTTTAAGCCGTAACCTAAAGTATATCATAGAGTAGGTTTACTCAGACTGGCCTACATCTATCAAATTATAAGCAGAAGCCCGGCCTTCTCTTTACACATAGATAGCGCTATTAGAACTAAATTCACATTATCATTTAGACCTAATCTTCAAAAAAAAACCTTAGTAGCTGTCGGATCATTAGTTTATGAATTATATCAAATTGAATGAAGTGGTTAAAAAGGAACTTCACATGTTGGTAACGTTTTTGACGAGAAAAAATACCTTCAAAGCTCAAACTTTGCTTGATGACAAGTTTTCCAACACTGGCCCAGGAAAATCAACCATAAAGGGCTGGTTCCTATAGTTCCTATATGGACGCGTTAAAAAATTTAGATGGGATGATTCTCCAATAAAACAGAACAAGACATGGTGAAATGAGCACCGAAGACGATAAACGCTGTGGAGAACCAAAAGGGGCTGTTACCGACGAAAATGTCAAAAAAGTTCACAAAATAATTTTGAATGACTTTATAGTGAAGTTGTTGGAAATGGCAAGTACTCTAAAGATATCAACTGAACGTGAACATCATATCATTCGTGAATATTTGGGCATGAGAAAGCTCTGTTCAAAGTGGGAGCCGCGCGAGGTCATTTTTTACCAAAAACAACGATGAGTTGATGATTCGGAGCAGTGTTTGAATATGTTCAAGCGTAATAAACTCCAGTTTTTGTGTCGATGTGTGACAATGAATGATACATCATTTCACTCCGAAGTCATCCGAGTGGACTGCATACGATGAACCAGGTCCAAAGCGTGGAAAAATGCAACAGTCGGCCTGCAAGATTATGGCGTCTGTATTTTGGGATGCGTACGGAATAACTTTTAGTGAATGCCTTTAAAAAGGTGGAAACAACAACAATGTGTATTACATAGCATTATTACACCGTTCGAAGAACGAAAAACGGCTGAATTTGAAGAGTAAAAAGTCTGCTTCAAGTCAGTAAAAACATTGGCAAAAATCCATGAATTCTTCATCGAATGCAAAGGTGTTCGCCGAAAATTGAGAAGAAAAGAACAAATCATACTACAAAATTGGTACCATAAAGTTGGAGTATCGCAATAATAAGTATTTTATCCTTGAAGCGAACTATGTTGAATAAAAAAAAATATTTTAACAAAAAAACTGTGGTTTACCATAGTGACCTGTAAATTTTTCCAATTAAATGTTGTATCCGTAGAAGTTTACTCTTCACCATAATCGATTCCAATATTTTTAATTTACTGAAACGAAACACCCAGAAGCAAAAGTCGGAAACCCTAAAAAGATTTTATTGTTTTACTTCATACATTGAGAAAAATATTGCTTGTTAGTTTAAATTTATCACTAGTTGCAATTTCAATGAAATGTAAAACCATCATTTATTACGTTTCAATAAAAAACAATACATATATTTATATACAAATATGATATGTGTGGTTATCTCTGAAGAAATTTTTCAAGTCGAATTCCTATAGTATCTAGCTTATTGTAGCGGCTGAACTCTGAGTTGGCAGACCGGATAAAAAATCTGGGTCCGTTCCTGTTAGGTAGACCCGACCTTTGTTGAATATATACATATATATATATATATGTATATATATTTATATATCAATATATTAACTGCCATTCATTCCTTGCTATCTTGTCACGAATTTGACAATTGAAAGTAGCTGTAAAGTTAGTGAGTTGACTTCAATACAAAACACTAAGCGGCTACCTCATTGACGTTATAACATAGTACAATAAAAAATAATAGCTGATAATAGTTTTTTTTTTTGTTTTTGAGTTTGTTATTTTTTCGCTCAGTCACTCACTTAAGATAAAGCACCATTAGCCAGACAAACGCCACAGGTTAAAGGTTGTTTCCGGAGTGCAGCAGCGTTGACACACTTTCAGCAAAATTGACAGCTATTGAAATTGAAAACAACTTAAGAAATAAGTATAATAAGTTCACGGCTAGTTTTTGAAATACAAAAAAAATTTAAGCTTACGAGTAAATTGCGTCTTGGAACGGAACTCTCAAATGAAGGGCAGATTATAATAAAAACCATGTGTTAAGGTGAAGCTAATGTGGGAAACAAATCGCCACCAAAATGCAATCACTAAATTTCTAAAAGTTAAAAGAGAATACGATATTTGTAAGCGTGAACGCACATAACGGCACATAAGATAACTTGTCCCCAAGAAGCTGCTCAGTGATCGCAACCGCTTATATCAGAACAATACAGGATAAAGCTGCCATCAATCAAGGCCAAGTACTTTTATGGGTCATTCTTTCCAAAACTCACATCCATTATTATTTTTTATTGAGAAACAGTATTTCCTTTTAAAAAATAGCCAGTCGATCTAATTTTTACGATTTTTCTTACAGTTTAATTGAAAAGCCACAGGCTGAGAAATCGTATATGGTATCGAAAAGTTGGAGGGTCGCTATCATCAGTGTATCACCCTTGAAAGGAACTATGTTGAATAAATAAAATTCAAATTTTGTGGAAACAAATTGTTTTACGGCAGGGGACTTTTCAGTGGACCTATTAAATATACGTTGAATATTTTAGACACTTTTTATGAAAAAAAGGGAAATTTTTCTAAACTAATTTTTTTTATTCAATTTCAGTTTTTTTATTGAAAAGTTTTTTATGAAAAATGTATATTAACAAACAAAAATTGTTGAAAGTAAATTTTGAATGGAATGAGATATACAGGGTTTGTTCGGAAATAATCGGGTTTGTTCGGAAAGTAATAAGACTGACTGTCTTCCCCCGCGACTTTACTTCGGTGCGTGCGCGCACCGACTGGATTCATAGAGGGCGTTCATAGCTAAGGAACAAGTGGCTGGTCAGTTGCCAAAGCACCTGGAGAGTCAGGACAAACATTTTCGCGCGACGTATTTCTGTGAGTGGTGCAAGCGGAAAATGCAGCGTGCGTTAGAGCAGAGGTGGAAGTGCTCAACGAAAATTTGATGATGTGTGAAAGTCACTCCCTATTTTTGTTTAACGTAATCACCAGTGACGAATCATGGATCTTTGAGTATGATCCCGCGACAAAGAGGCAATCTTCCGAGTAGCAGACGACTGCGTCTCCTCGCCCAAAAAAGGAAGAATGAGCAAATCCATGTTCATTGTCTTTTTTGACATCAAAGACATGGTCCACCATGAATTTATTCTTCCTGGACACACCGTCAACGCCAAGTTATACGTGGAAGTCCTCAAGAGGCTCAAACAAAGGGTCAATCGGGTCCGACAAGACATCGCAGCCGATCGGTAGTTGCGCCACGACAACGCCCCGGCTCACACGGCCTAACTAAAGCCAGCATCCCAATGCTTTCGCAGCCGCCCCACAGCCCAGAGTTGGCCCGCCGGACTTTTTTTGTTTCCTTGCCTGAAAAGGCCAATGAAAGGCAAGAATTTTGAGATAAAAGAGGGGATCCTAGCAGTATGCACCTGGTTTCTTAAGATTATTCCGGAGAATACCTTTCCTGACGCCTTCAATGCTTGGAAATCGCGCTGACAGCTCTGCATCGACGCAGAAGGAGTCTATTTTGAAAGTTTTTAAAGAATTGTAACGTTTAATTCAATAAATTTTGTTTAATCAACTTAGTCTTATTACTTTCCGGACAAAAGCTTGTATATGTACTTATATATATGATCAGTGTGATGAACTGAGTCGATTTAGCCATGTCCGTCTGTATATACGCAACCTAATACCTTCCAAGTGTTGAAATATTGCTTTGTCATGCGTCCTTTTCTCTCCACAAAGCTGTCTTACAAACTGAACGATCAAATACATGTCCTTGTATGGAAAAACTTTTATTTGACAAAATATCTTCACGAAGTTTGGCATCGAAATCAATATTTTAAAAATAGATATACGTTTAAAAATCTTCTTACATTTCATATGCAATAAGGCATAAGTATGTATATAAACAGATAAGTTTAATAAAAAATATTTTTTATTAATATATATTTAAAGCTTTATTTTTAACTTACATATAAAAAACTGGTGGTTCCAAAATTTGACATTTGTTGGTATACAAAACTAGTCATGTGATCGCAATATTTCCACGATCTCACTTTATTTATTGACAGGAATACCTACTGCTTTTATTTAATATTTTGTGAAATCAACACTATAAATATAAATGATATACATTCAAAAAAGTAATGATTATAGTTGATATCTGAAGTATCGTGTAACACTAAAAATCACATTGGCACATAGACATTATAATCACTTTCTAAATACGCTAAATCTAGTCTAATAAATTCCCAAACTTATTGTAACTACAACTAAACACACACACACACACACGTGTGTGGGTATGCATGCATGTGTGTATACTGTAAACTTATATAGTATATGTACGCAGACCTATTCGAGTAACACTTTCTCAGAGTTCTCCGTAAATGTTATTGCGCTTCATTAAAATGTGTCACGATTTGCGATAAACTCTCGTAAGTGCCAGTCGAGAAGCCCATCAAGGCCAATATGAGTATGACAATATTTTTGGTGAACAACCAAACGCCGGGTCCTTTATTATCGTCGCGTTTAATCAGTAGCTCTATCATCGGTGGGAATACCAGGGCCAAGGCAGTGGAGCACAGCGCACCGATGAGTGACATGAAGAGACCCAAAGCGGGCACCAGTTCAGCAATGCATACTGGAAGATAAATTAAAATACTTATATATATTTTCTATGTTATAATCAGACGCAGTATTCCCTGCTTAATTGTTCTTAAACAATCTTTTATTATCTTTTTTAGTGAAATGATATAGGGTAAAGTGATACTTGTACTTATGATGAGAGATGAGTCAGACTTCTCGGAAAAGTTTTTGCCACTGCGCCTAAAACTATGCTATAAAACTTGAACGTAAACTGTCTCAAGATCTCGTCAACATTTTCCATATCAGTAGCCAGTGGCAAATCTTCATAAAATTGTTTTTTGAAATGTCTAATACTTCTTTAAATCGTTGATTGGGGTTAAAAAGATTGTAGTTTCTACAAATGAGGAAAGAAGATCGACCTGAACAGGGTATATTAAGTTTGCCACCAAGTTTGTAACACCCAGAAACGTCGAATACCATATAAATTATATGTATAAATGATCAGCTTGAAGATCTGAGTCAATTTAGCTATGCCTGTCTGTCTACTTTTATATACCTGTACTAGTCCCTTAGTTTTCGATATATTGATCTAAAATTGGGCAAATTTTCTCTCCAATAAGTTGCTCGAAATCGCTGATATTGCACCACTATAGCTGTCATATCAACTGAATTACCAAAATCAAGTTCCTATATGGACGCACTAAAAAATTTAGATGGGATAATTCTCCAATGAAACAGAACAATCTCAGAAGAAATTGTTCACATCGGCTGATAATAGTATATAGTTTAGCTGCCATATAAACTGACGGATCAAAATCAAGTTATTCTAAGAAAAATTTGCAGCTGTAAAGGGTATTACAGCTTCGGTGTAGATGAAGTTAACGTTTTTTCTTGTTACA